>NC_068997.1:22219505-22220521 GCF_001194135.2 Octopus bimaculoides
ATATATATATATATATATATATATATATATATACATATATATGTGTGTATATATGAGTATGAGTCTGTGTGTGCGCGCGAGCGTTTGTGTGTGTATGTACATATGTTGTGTGCGTCTACTTGGTACCTATTTGAAAGCGTGTTTATTTATTAACGATGTAATCCAGTTTAATATTCGTAACTAATAAACAGAAAAAATAAAACAATAAATCGTGAGTTCTCACCTTATTCTTCCGACATTTATATGCGATTGGTACATAAGAATATGTCTATGTAGGCATGTGTGTATGCATATAGGTATGTATGTATGTATGCATGTATGTATATATGTATGTATGTATGTATGTATGTATGCATGCTTATATATATATATATATATATATATATATGTAGGAATAATTGTATGTAAATGAATGTGGGTGTGGGGCGCTTCTATATCAGATTGTGTTCTCTGTGTTTATGTGTTTCCCTGTGTTTGTAAATATTTAGTTATATATTTCTACTTGGAAATATAAATATCGGTAAATATTTTCATACGGATTTGCACAAATATTTATATATATATATATATATATTGCCGTATGCATGCATACAGAAACAAGCCGGCGCAATCACATGCCCACACAAGAAAAGTACATTCAGATGGATTACTATCTATCTATCTATCTATCTATCTATCTATCTATCTACTTACAATTCTTTTCCGTGAACGGATCTCATTTTTGATTCTTTAAATTTCTGATGACGTTTTATTTTCCTGGTGGTCAAGTTTGTCGTTCTGCCTGATTAATCTTCCCTGTGGGGAACGGTCATCAGGCGTTCCAGTTGGCTGATTCTCTTAAAGGGTCATTTTCGCTCACTTCTAAACGTAATGATCCACATTTCTTATATTATTGAATGTTGTGAACATTTAATTTTTCAAACATGTATTTCTACTTGGCAATTTTAAATTTTTACCATTGATAAACAAAAAATATTGGTGAAATATATATATATATATATATATATATATATATA
>NC_068997.1:22222648-22223244 GCF_001194135.2 Octopus bimaculoides
TGTGTGTGTTTGTGTGTGAATGTGTTTGTGTGTATAATCGATGGCTAAACACGCATGAGTAGCATTTCGTATGTTACCTTATATTTAAGTTCAAAGAGGTGTCTTTCACCTAAAATGCTCAACAAACATTTGTATAATTATGGATTGTGTGGGGCTAGAACATTAAGTTGATACTCTAAATAAATATACGGACAGAAGTATCATTTCATAGAAGATGTAAAGAACTTGTCAAGATCCTACTAGTCCCTCACTTTCATTTCTCTCTCTCTTCTCTCTATCTGTCTCTCTGTATTTCTCTCTGCCACTCGCTCTCTTTCTCCCTCCACATAAAAACTCAAATGTACACATCTAGACCACTATACATTGACATCTCGTGTATTTTCAAATGTCATTTCTTTTGCATTATTTATCATATCTCTACTGTTTCACACAGTAAGCTTTATTCCCGATGGCAAACTTCAAACCCATCTGCCACCTCTCTTAAAGGAAGCAGATGGAAAAAAAATCTAGAGTACAACACAGACACGATGGTCATAATTTCCATAGGGCATAATATTTTATATAAAAGAGAATTTAAGTACCTAAGACAGATAAAT
>NC_068997.1:22225070-22226890 GCF_001194135.2 Octopus bimaculoides
TATATATGTATGTATGTATGTATGTATGCATGTATGTATGTATGTACGTATGTACGTACGTATGTACGTATGTGTGTGCGTGTACATATGCTTTTCTCATACATCTGCCTAACAAATAATGCTTTATACTCTGTTGCTAGGTGGGTCGTATTCACTGATATATTTACATTGTCAAAATAATTTCTCACGCATTCAATGTAAATAACTTCCATTCTATGTGTTAAAAAAATGTACAGCCGCTAAATCCACCGTGCAAGAAACAGTTACGTCTGTAATGTGGATTCATGAGCTGAGAAGTTTCAACATGTTGCACTAATTTATTTATCAATATTATCAAACCGAGAACTTTCATAGCTTGAAAAATGTACTGAAGTTATTCTAGCCTCTATTAACGATCAGATAGAAACTCTTACTTAACATTAGTCCATGGTAGTTTTGGCCAACAAATATCTTTGAGTAAGTGAGCCAACCTGGTCAGTTAGAATCGAACTTGTTAATGTCCTCTTCATAATTCACAAAGCAATTCTAAACAATTACAAGTGTGGTTAGCTATACAAAGTGGCCAGAGGTATGCAGATGTAATAAACCCACAGCGAAAACAACAATAAAGTTCCTACTCTAGTTATTTGCTTGATATGGTGTTCTAGACATGTTAGTTTAGAATAATGGAACACAATTCATGGGATATGAATTAAGAAATTTCTGTAAAATACGTGCCAAAAAGCACATCTCTACCCCACCCTACAATCTGAGGTCAAATGGGTGGGCGGAAAGATTTGTTGACACGTTCAAAAGAGCTCTAAGAAAAGCAAGGACGGAGCTAGATAATGACGAGGCACTAACGAAATTTTTGAGAGTATATAGAATAACGCAAAATCCAAATACCAATTGAGGCAAGCCACCGGCAGACTTAATGTCTTCGATAAATTATTGCCAGGAAAAAATGAATATAAAGATAAGACAAAATATACATCTGAAGGAAATACGAGAAATATTACAAAACATTTCGAAATTCATTTAAAAATTACAATAATGGTAAAGAAGATTGGTTGTGTAATCAAAAGATTAGGTAACATGACGCATTTAATTAAAGGACAACGTTCGGAACATAAGAGACACCTTAGCCAGTTAAAGGTGAATCATACAGAAGAACAAACAGTAAAACCAATGGAAGTCTTCTATGATATGTTTGAAGTACCAGCACCGAGAGATATTGAGCCCATTAAAACTAGCTTCAGAAAACGATATTTACCTCTTCCGTGATTCCGCTCGCTATGAAACGTATGTAGCCCGGATATTATTATTTACTCCACTCACAGTCACACACACACACACACACACACACACACACACACACACACACACACACACACACACACACACACACACACACACACACACACACACACACACTCACTTATATATACATGCATGTGTTTCTCTATATTGAAGCCAGTGTATGAATGGTTTTAATGTGTAGTCGTTTATGTGAATATTTTCAGCCACTTCTCCGTTCATTGTATGCATATTTGTTAATGTATAAAGATAATAAACTTAAGTTTCAATTATCGTGATCGCTTCAGTTCGTTATCACAGTTTGAAGACTTGTACAAACTTACATCAATAGTTCTGACACGAATTAGGTTAACGAACACAGCATGAATGTCAGGGAAACTTTGTGCTGAGGTATTTTAACTTCTTTTCGTTTTGGGTTATTCTCCTTTAGACATTTACTGGTACTTAATTTCAGCCTACATTCAAACACCCACACCTACACGTAAATATCCAGAACACTTTATATATATATATATAAATATATA
>NC_068997.1:22230562-22234466 GCF_001194135.2 Octopus bimaculoides
ATATATATATATATATACATCAAGAGAGAGGGAAAGAGAGAGAGAGTGTGTGCGTGTGTATACGTATTTTTCTTGAATATTCTATACGTAACGTTTCATTTCAATACAAATTTTACATTTAATTTATACTTCTTTATATTCGACAACATGAATGCAGACTTTGTTACTCATTTGTTCATTATTATTGAGCGCCTTCTTATTCTGATACTGTTTTAATTATTTATTTCTATGATGTAGTTTGTCTTTAATTTGTTTGCTTTACTCCATCTTGGTTTGTATTAATAGAAGCCATGATACCGTGGTGGTAGAAGGATTCTTGCATGCGTTTCAAAATAAATTAGAAAATTACAAATCTGACAAGGATATTCAGATGGTGACATTGGTCATTCGAGTTCTGGTGAGAGTTACAGGAGAATTTAATTGGAATCTGACAGTTGATAACTAAAATGTAATTACATGATATCACATATCAAAGTATTATTTCATCAGAAGCATTGCTTTCACAAATGGTTTATTACTTGTATGTGATTTACACCACACATTTTAATTATTGATGTTTTTGATGCGAGAACTTTACAGAAACTACAAGGAAATTCTTGATAAAATGAATTTTGCAACATAGTTTCGATTTTCGCATGTATCAACTTTATGTTTCGTGCACTGCTGAAATTTGTATCTCATCAGATATTTTTATGTTCTAGGCATCGTTAGATCTTACTCAGCAACATTGTTTCATCATCTAAAATATCATTATTGTTGTTTCTCCTCAACCCAGATCTGATCACGTATACCTATACTTCAAACATTCCAGCTATGTTCATCGTGTTTTGCCTTCAGGTAAACCATTTAGGATTACATGTAATTCATCTTAACACTTTTTTTTTAATTATGACAATATTTGGTCTTAGTGAAATTTAGCTGTTCAAAGATCCTGCTAATGCACTCTATTTGACTCACTTTTGCTTTGCTATTATATCACCAAGTTCCACTTCATTTTGTCTTTATCAATTAGTCATTAATCCCCTTTCAGAATATTGAAACCACTATTTGGGATGTTCAAACCACTGGAAAGTATATCCATCCTCTCATGTCATGAAATAGCTTCATATTTTCTACAATAATTTACGGTTTGACCAACAACTCAGAAATTTCGTCTGAGATAAATTTAGGCAGACCACAAACCATTTTCCATTCTGATTTCCGAACCCGAACTGTCTTTGCATTTTCAGTAGCTCGTATAGCTCTGTAGATGAAACTAGTTATATTTTTTTAATTTTATTTTAAATATCTTGTACTTTACAGGATATTTGATTTCATGATAGCCGTCTAATCAGTATGTCTTGTGTAGATAAACTTCACCTGGTTCTTTTCTGTTAGTTTTGGCGTACTTTTCGAACTTGGAGAGAACGATTATCCATCACAACATACGTTATGTAAATATACCTGACAAACTTTGATAGTTTAGTAGATAAACCAAGGCAAGCAAGAAGTACCATTAGTCAAATGCTGTACTTGTTCAAGTAAGTTGCATTATTCTTTAAAGACAAAGTTATAAGCATTTTTCTTACCATACCTGTGATAAGAAGAGATCAAAAAGATTCCCCCATATCGGCCACTGTTTTTTTCTTTTAGTGCTTAGTTAAGATCAGTTGTCAAGCGATGGTGGGATGGAGCAAACACAGACTCAAAGACACACACCTATATATATATATATATATATTTGAGCTATATATTTGAGCTATATATTTGAGCTATATAGTATACGCTCACATGTTTACCCGAGTCTGATCCTGACTGAATTTTCCATTCTCTTGGACTTGCATATCTTAAGCACTTCCAGACCTTTCAGCGCTTCTCATCCACATCGCAGCACTCCACCTAGATTACCACTGGATCTTCGTACTCTTTTGGATTCTACCTTCACGAATCCCACTGGCTATTTTTGTTCATGGAAATCACTGTAATCTACCACAACTTTTGAACTTGCTGAACTTTCTGAACTTTTAAACTCCGTGCGTTAATACTTAGCCATTGACTCTCCTTTTTAACTTTTTTCTTCCTTTTTGTCTCCCATTTTACCTCTGAACTCAACACGTTTTATTCATTCTCTCTCTGTTTATTTCCTCTTACACCGTTCTGTCGTAGAGCGTAGGCTCGAAACGTAAAAAACTTTTCCATTTTTCCGAGCTCAGACCAATACACTTGCTTCTTGTTCCTACACCTGCCTTCATCTTTGTTTTTCTATAAATTTGAACTACATTTATATGACGGGCTACTTTCTGTTTCCGTCTACCTAATCTATTCACAAGGGTTTGGTCGGCCCGTGGCTATTGTAGAAGGTGCCACACAGTTGCATTGAACCCTGAACCATTTGGTTGGGAAATAAGCTACTTACCCCAGAGCCATATCTATATCTATATAGATATGCGTGTGTGTGCGTGTGTAAATGTATGTATGTGTGTTTATACCTACCAGATTTTAAGATATATATACTATGGTCGATTTCTTCGACTAAAACATTTCAAGGTGGAACCCCTCAAAGTTAAAGTCCGGTAACTGAAAGAAGAGAAAGAGAAAAGAAAGAATCTATCTTTTGTGCAAATGTGTGGGTTGGGAGGTCCCTCGTTTGGACTAAGCAAGTTTCAAAGTAAGTATTCTCTCTTCTATTTGAATTGCATTTATCATTCGCCTGCTTGTTGTTCCTTTCTTGAGCAATTTGTAATCTAAAGTCTGCTTTCTCGGCTACACCATTCATTGTTCATCACCTCTATTCATTTTCTCTCCCCTGGCATTCCTCAACAGCTGTCTATTTAGAAATATTTATTAATGTATTTAAAGAAAATGACATTTAGTCACACCGAACAATTCCGAAACAGTAGTAAATTTTCAGCGTAACACTTCTAAACGTTTTCAACCCAAAGGATCTCTTGCACAAACCTCGCTAAAGTTATACTTACTTACATAGTTAAGTACTCCACTATGTACAATACAACATAGTTTATTGCTATCATTTTCTCATCATAAGCACCGACTTTTCACACGTTCCTTCGCTTCTGTCGACCAGCTCCCGCCACCTAATTGAAGCTTGTTAGTCTCCCTACTTTCTCCTATTATTTCGTCAGCAGCTATTACTGAAGGCTGAGGTGGAAATGTGAAATTCAACTTAACTATAACCATCAAATTATAATCAACGCTTGTTTTTTATGACTGACACTTCGACTAGTTCAAGTATCTTCATTTTATCAGTAGCACAAGTCTTATTTCTGTGGTTTATGCTATCTAAGTCCGGCTACATTATTTATATATGATTATCTATCTATACGCATAACAGCCTACTTTCTTCTGTTTGAAAACCAAAACCAAATAGCTTACAGAAAGGGCTTTACACATTAATGATATCTTTAACATTTCTCTGTCACTCAAATTTCTTTTTATCATTAAACTTGCTTTTCAATGAAATACTAAAACGTGGTCGATCACGAAAGAAAACACCACCAAACTATTGTCAGGGCAGCGTAAGATATTCTGCATCTGGCATTGGAATCTATTACGCCATAGAAAAAAAAATCTTCAGATATTTAGTGAAAGATATATTTATGATATTTATGATTATATGTTACATAAGTACTCTGGTAAATAGTTATATTAAAATATGCCACTTTTCGTCTCTATCTGAACAGAATATAATCGATTTTATACATAGTTTATCAGTAATAAGTATCGACCAAATAAGACTGTAATAAATGAAATAATTTCATAAAGTTTACATAATAATTCTTTCTTTCCATCTCTCTCTAAATATATTGTCTACGTGTATGTGCACCGTGTTTGCTTACGTATTCATTTCTAAACATAAAAGCGTGTGTGTGTGTGGGTGTGTGTGTGTGTGTGTGTGTGTGTGTGT
>NC_068997.1:22234753-22237885 GCF_001194135.2 Octopus bimaculoides
AGAGCAGGAAAATTACATCATAAAATCATCACAGAAGATATACGTCCAAAATAATATTGTATTAATAGATAGATGTATAAATATATAAAGTATGATTATTTAAAAGGTTTAAAAGTTTAAAATATCTTACGATCGTTTCATGAATGTGTTACCTTTCGAAGTGGAATCTAAAATTTATAATCATTATTAGGTAATACATCCACTCGTCAGAAAGAAAGAGGGTGAATCTCCGTGTAGTCAATCGAATGCTATTCAAAAATATATGAAAAATATAAAAAAATTTACACACACCCATTATGGATTACCGCAGAGAATTTTACCACGGATGTATATAATTTCTTCAAAATTTTTAGCGCAAGACTTTTTATATACATAGGCATGTTTCTCGTTACGCTTATGGTAAGGTTTATAAGAGGAGATCAGGACTAGGGAAGCTTTATACAGATTATTAGCTATTGTGATTTTCAGGCCTAATTCACTAAAGGTAGAAGTAAGTTATTTCCAAAATCTATCAAGGGTGTGATCATCACAGCCATGGGAAATACGGAAACCGCCGTCATGGTATAGACAAACGTCTGTTTAATACAAAGAGACACAAGGTTGCAGACGTCAGCACTTATCAGTAACTTATACTTACAGACATAGAATAACTAAAATTACACTATACAATGTGACGCTCTCTTGGGTTGCAATTTAAGGGATATTTAACAAGCAAGTTTAATGTCGAACCATTAATTAGATTGCATTGAAAAATGTGTCTCTATCACGTGACACATTTTCCGTTCAGTCGATGAAAATATCATGTATTCACTCTGTTGACTGAAATGTACTTGGTAAAAGTACAAAAAGAGAGCACTCGTCATCATACTAGGCCATATCTTAACACCATAAACCATTGCATGCCACACTGTACACTCTTTTAATTATATTACCACATGGATGCTACGCCCCTACAATAACATGTTTTCATTTCCCTTAGTTACCACACCCTCATCTTTAATATTTCATGCCTAATTACGAAAACAAAACATATCTACGGAAAAACGAGCTTAGTTTTGCAGCTATTTATGTACACACACAGACACACACACACACACACACGCAGAGACACAGACACACACACACACACACACACACACACACACACACATATATATATATATATAGATATATATAGAGAGAGAGGGAGAGATAGACAGACAGACAGACAGTTGGACAGATAGATAGAGAGAGAGAGAGAGAGAGAAGAGAGAGAGAGAGAGAGAGAAGAGAGAGAGAGTGTGTGTGCATGTGTGTGTATATGTGGTGTGTGCGCGTACGTACACGCGCGCTCACACAAAGACTCTTTTACATCCCAAAGCTTCATTCGTCGTTACATATTTCTCATGTTCTTTGATATGCATAGATTATTACTAAGTGTCGTTTCAATATTTGAATCCAGATGTCAGTGAAAACTAAAAACAGGTTTCTGTTTTTTTTTTTTATCGAGATAAATTCATTAAAGGCTTCTCAAAATAACACCGAATTTTATAGAATAAGACTTATGCCAAATACCAAGAAATAATAAAATAGTCACTTACTTTAAGAATATCTTATTTCTCGTGCAATCGTATTTCACAGAGTGTTATCACGAAAGTGAGTTTTATTTTCTTGCGTGTTCTTTGCATTTCATCGTGCTGCTTTCTTTTATTTCATAATCGTTGTATTTATTACCTCTCCGTGGATAGATGCTGAAGTGTAACAGTGCCGATTTGTTTCAGAGTGTAAAGGTACCAATGTAATGACACTCCCAAACTTCCTGTGCTTTTACTAAAATTTGAAACCAATATATTACTTTTAACACATTCGCATTTAACGACTTCTTTGAATGACGTCAATTTATAAATGAATGTACTCTTCTCTATGGTTAGTCCATGTGGAGGCGCAATGGCCCAGTGGTTAGGGCAACGGACTCGCGGTCATAGGATCGCGGTTTCGATTCCCAGACCGGGCGTTCTGAGTGTTTACTGAGCAAAAACACCTAAAGCTCCACGAGGCTCCGGCAGGGGATGGTGCTGAACCCTATTGTAATTTTTCACCACAACTTTCTCTCACCCTTACTTCCTGTTTCTCTTGTGCCTGTAATTCAAAGGGTCAGCCTTGTCACACTGTGTCACGCTGAATCTCCCCGAGAACTACGTTAAGGGTACACGTGTCTGTGGAGTGCTCAGCCACTTGCACGTTAATTTCACGAGCAGGCTGTTCCGTTGATCGGATCAAGTGGAATCCTCGACGTCGTAAGCGACGGAGTGCCAACAACAACAAATTAGTCCATATTACTCCGGAAAGGACATAGGGCCGCGACCATTTTATACCAGTGAACACGATATTGTACTACCTCCTTGATTTCAGACCAAGAGAGACCGATTACTTTGGCTTCATATTTCACGCATACTTTCCAGGATTTCTTAGGTCGTCCAACTTTCCTCTTTCCTTCGGGTTTGTGAGTCTGACACTTGTCTTGCAATGCTGCTTGGAGGTTTCCTTAGAGTGCGACCGATCCAGACCAGTTTCTTTTTCAGTATTTTCTTGATTGATGAGAGTTTGGTTCGTTCTCTCCCACAGACGTCATGCCTTTTGGGCACCTTGTATATATGTTACTCAAAGGGAAGCTTGTATGGCGTAGGCAGAAGCACATTCTAACGTTTTGGTGTTATTTTAATCCATTGGCATTTAAGACTGTTCACTAAAAAATTTCGTTTTTATTGTTTCTCATTAGTCAATATCAAAAAGACTTATTTGTAGTTATATTTCTTTTTACAGTATTCACTAAATATCCTGTCTTACATCCTGAAGTTAAGTTAAATTCGTGAATAAAAATGTCGATTTATTTTAAGAGAGTCATATAAAGTGCCTCGTATATGCATTGCTTCAATTTAAAGGTGTTCGTTATACTCATCATCCAGATGCTTGCAATATTCTTTCTGAAACCTCTCCACCCTTAACCAGTACGATTCATTTCATTCTATGGGTGAATAGCGTTAAAAACAATAATCTTACGTGAAATCTCTTCTTAATCTTGCTCGGCACGAATATATAAGAACATGTCAGTTTAAGCGTTCACACACAAAGACATACATACATTAATATATA
>NC_068997.1:22238085-22239042 GCF_001194135.2 Octopus bimaculoides
ATATATATATATACATGCATATATATATATATATATTTATTTATGCATATATGTACATACATACGTACATACATATATATCCATGCATAAGTACATACATATGTATGCATACATAAATACAGATATACAAATAAATATATGCCTAGATGTGTGTGTGTATATATATATATATATATATATATATATATATATATGGCATACATTTGAGCAACATAGACAAATACAGGTAAGTCAAATACCATATAACATACAATCCTGTTATATTAAGCTGCCTCGAAGGGAGATAACCTTAAGAATCAAGAAAAGTTGACATGAATATGCGTCCGTGTGCGCGCCTGCGCGTCTGCGTATATGTATATGATATATACTATATATGCATGTGTATGAATGCATATGAGGTGCATTTGTGTTTTTTTTAATATTATTTTAATTTTAAATATTTTACTTGTTTTATTTGGGCCGTACTCAAGATACTGAGATAAGTATCCAGCTGTTATCTTCAATTAATTCTAAGAGTGCTCCAGACATTAACAAAAACTCGTGTTTCTAAGACAACATACGTTGCCCCGAGTAGCATAGATGGAAAGTAAGTGGTCTATTCAATATGTATTATACTAACAAAAGAGAAATTGATAGTAAATACTATTGAGAAATATCATGTAAAGACAAAAAAACAACAAAATAAATGAGTCAACTGCATATAAGTGTACTAGATGACCAATAAGATTCGATAAGCTGTTTGTACAGCACTATGTTTGTGTGTGTGAGTGTGTGTGCGAACACTTGTTCGCATATGTATATCGGTGTGTATGTGCGTGCGTTTGTGTGTGTGTGTGTGTGAAGAAGCCTATCTATCCATCTATCTATCTCTCCCCCCCCCACGTTTTTTTTTCTTCCCGCGATCCCTTTTGATCGAAATCCCCACTTTTTTTTCCGCGATCCCTTTTGATCGAAATT
>NC_068997.1:22240845-22242341 GCF_001194135.2 Octopus bimaculoides
ATATATATATATATATATATATATATACATGTACAACGCGCTCATATATAAAAAAAAACTTCAGTATATCTATAAAAATCGAATGTAATTTAATCTCTACCGCATAAATCTTAGAATTTTACCGGGACTATAATGCAAATTCCCTGAACATACACACCAATGCTACACCTGACATTTTTGAGTTTTAACTTAAACGAAGGAATACAAAAGAGACTACATCTCTGCGATGCAGGATATATGAATATTTATTGAGAGTTACTTCTGTACTTTAACAAAAATTCAAGTATATTTTGGCCGCTATAAGCAAAATTTGATATTGATTCTTACGTATTTGATAACATTGGTAATATTTATCTCTTCAAATATAATATTTGAAAGCAGCTCTCACATGTCATGTCACCAAACAATGTAAGAATTATCTAGACACGAAGATACGAAGTTGCAGTCCGCATGGTTGATTAATTGGATTATCAACAGTAGAGTTATGAAAGCTCTCTAACTTGGTATCGAGATAGGGCTTGGGACTTATTTTATCTAAGATATTATAACCGCAGGGATACTCACGGTGGATTTTGTCTTTAAATAGAAAATGAAGAAACTTCAAAGTGTGTTACAACAGGATAACTATATTCATTCCGTTTTTATTTAGGTATTTATACAGTGAGTTATACGTTATGGCCATCATGGATAATATTATTTTCAGCTACATTCATATAAGAGAATGCTTCTGACCAATGACACCTTGTTTACTATGGACCAATTATTTGTCATGCAAAGTTTTCGGTTCCCACCTACCAGGCAGTTGTTCCTGTTTTTTTTTTTTGTTTTTTTTTTGCCATTAACTGTTGTTCCTCTGCAACAACAGTTGTAGCACTTCCTTCTGGCTGTCCATCATCGGTTTTATTCATAAAATCAATAGTCAACTTTTTACTCACTTTAAAGACAAAATAGAGCATCTTATGTCTCTCGTGATTTTCAACGAGTTGTAGCATCCAGTCTTTTGTTGTTTCAAGATATTTGGCCAATCCACTAGATGTGGTTTTGTATGAAAGTTAAAACTAGATCAGTCATCGACTACCATGGGCTCTGGAAAGGTAAAGACGATCCACATCTGTTTTTGGGTGGTGCATCTTATTAAAAGTCAGCAGCTCACGAATTTTTCTATCAATTTCCTTTATTTTACTGATATTCCTATTCAACACATTAAAGCTACACGTAACAGCTGGAGCGACTAAAGAATTTCTGGCTAACACCTTGTTATATGCGTTTAGCTGAGATTTGATAACTGCTCTTACTTTCTTATAATATTCCTTCCTGATTTTCTCTTCGTGGTTGCATACTTAATTCCAGAGTTTTCATTTATTCATATGTATGTATGTATGTATGTATGTATGTATGTATGTATGTATGTATGTATGTATGTATTATGTATGTATGTATGTATGTATATATATATGTATGTATATATATGTATATGTATATATATATATATATAT
>NC_068997.1:22242732-22243561 GCF_001194135.2 Octopus bimaculoides
ATATATATATATATATATATATATATATATATATATATATATATATATACACACACACATACATACATATCTATCTATCTATCTATCTATCTATTTATCTATCTATCTCTGTATGTGTATATGTGTTTGTTTGTTTGTTTGTTTGTTTGTTTGCATATCTCTCTATGCACACATACACACACACGCGCACAAGCACACATACACTTTAGCATAACAAAGGATAACTACATGAAAACAAAAACTATCAACAATCAAGTAAATAATATACTTAAATCTTGGACACGAGTTTGTCTGGAAGTTACAAAAAAATACCTTTTTTCCCTTTCTTACTATTTAGCACTCTTACTCTCTCCTTCTCATTCTGTCGCACTTTCGATCTTACTCTTTCCTTTCTTCCCTTATTGTACTTTACGATATTAAAGAATTTTCTCGGAAATTGAATGAATAAGAATACAAAGAGCACTGGAAATATTTTTATTGAATCAGTCGTCAGCAGAGGCGAATTACAGGTGTACGATATAAAAAGTATATAGATAGAGCAATCGTTGTTGTCAAAACTGTCAGATCAAATATGACAGTGTTATATTAAAATGGACAATGTTGATGGTTGTCAAAACATTAAGTATAGAAATCAGTAGAGCGTTAATGTAAAAATAAATAAATGAAAGCAGCAAGAAATAAAATAATATTGGATAAATAATTTAAATAATTTAACAAAATGTTACAATAAATAAAGATTAAGGAGCGACGAATAAAAGGGAAAATATACGATGATATTTATTCAAGTTTGTTTATTTGTCTGTATATATGAATGCAACTACGTATATAT
>NC_068997.1:22244669-22245530 GCF_001194135.2 Octopus bimaculoides
ATATATATATATATATATATATATATATATATATACATATATGTATGTATTCTCATATATATATATAAATATATATAAGTGTATATATATATATGTGTGTATATAAAACACATATACAATACGCATATATACATATCTGTATAGATATATATACACACACGTGCATTATGCACATACGGATATACATACACATACACGTACACAGACACACACACACGCACACACACACACACCCACACCCACACAGACACATACACACACACAAACGCACATATACATGTGTGTTTGTGTGAGACTATGTGCGTGTGTGCCTACGCCTAAATCGTATGTGACCGTTTTGGACAGTCTTGGAAATAAATCATTGATTTAGAAACTTATATATGTGTGTGCTTGGCTGTGTCTCTGCATGTTTATATGTCTGTGTGTGTTTGTGTCTGTCTGTATATATCTATAAGTATGTGTAAAATCGTGTGAATGTGAATATGTGTGCTCATGATGTACGTTCAAAATTCTATTATTTTGAAGTTTCAGGCCAGTGGATTTCATTTTAAATTCTTCGATTTTATCGGTATGTGCGCGTATATATCGGTGTAACTGTGTGCACGTGTTTGCACGCATGCGCTTCAATGTGCTTGTGTTTTTCTATGTACGTGTGTGTTGTGTGCGTTTATGTATGTGCATGTGTGTGTGTGCGTGCGTTTGTGTTTGTGTAAGTGTACATAAATGCAGCTGCAATGCCATTCCAACGCAACCTCTTACAGTTCCTTTCGGTTTAGGAATTCTTCTCACTTTCTCTCAGTTACTCTCTCTCTCTCTCTCTCTCTCTCTCCTTATATATATACATATATATATATATATATA
>NC_068997.1:22246476-22249880 GCF_001194135.2 Octopus bimaculoides
TATATATATGCATATGTGTGTGTGTGTGTGTGAGTGTGGCTAAAACTAAACATAATTATAAATATTACAGTGACAAGTGCAAGGACAGCCAACAGGATGTATTAGTTTGTTGCTCAGGAGATATGGAAAAAGTTTTTGATGTTTCTAGCCTACGCTCTTATGCAGAATAGAACGGGGAGGGAGAACAGGTGTAGAGAGAAAAATGTCGAAAAAAAATCGTGTCTGAATTAACCGTGCCACATGTTGACATGACCTCATTCGTTTGTACTTGTAGAATTAAGTGACCACAAATTTTAGACCCTGATGAAATATTACACCCTAATACTAAGTGTTGTTATATGAGGCAGCAAAGAGGCCACAACATGACCGTTCATCTGAAGATAGAAGCCAAATTTTCCACAATTTACACAGTACCTTCTCAGAAATTGAATCGATGCACTTGTTAATGGTGAATACGATCCACTTAAAAAGACGAGCTAGTCATCACTGAAGGCTTAAATGTCTTCGAGCATATATCAAATTACAGTGCAGCCATTGTAGTTTTTAAAAAGAAGAGCACAATACATAATATATTTGAAGATCCTCTTTCCGTAAAGGAGATGTGATGGTCACGGCCACGATTTCTATTGGTTCTAGGCCTGATCGTTTCTTTAGTTTTATCATTTAATTTTTTCCTCGTGATATTAGGCAGTCCTCATCTCACTTACCACATCTTCGAAAACAGGCAGAATTGAATGTGAATGTTATCCTCAAACCAGTGACCTGGCCTGAATACTCGCAACAGAGTCGAGTCCGCTAAGGCTACTCAAGGGACGGGAGTGGGGAGTGTGTTAAACAGGGTGACGAATTAAGTCTACTTCAGTTATGTCTCAACGCTACTGCTATCTAGCACTTTCGGATGATCTCTACTCAATCGCTACACAACTGCTACTCAACACACGTACCACGGCCTCTATTTATATGTCTTGGGAGATCCTACTTCTTCACCTGGGGGCGTCGACACAACAACTTCTTATGGAGCTATGGCAAGATTCTGACCTCAGAACGCAAAGATCCGGAAAGAATACTGCAAGATATCCAGTCTAATTGTCTGATAGCCTCTCCAATCAACAATCCCTCGCATCGGTTGATACTTTAATAATCGACCCACAAATAAATAATAGGCTCAGATTAACACAGCAGGATTTGACATCAGATGGCATTGACTCGCAACAAATACAGGGAGGAATTCTAGCTAGTACGCTGTGAATTCACAGCTTATCTCGAATGCTAAACAATATCATAAAAAGTAAATTATAATCAACTGGAATTTATATCCTGTAAACGGTGGAACTTTTTCAACCAGATACTTTCGTTCAGTTTGTTAATACTAAACCAACGATATGTTGCCTATACAAAACCTAGTACAATACAGTTAAAAAAAAACAAAAAAAACAACAACAGCTAAGGTAATACTAGCACATGTTTGAGTATACAAACTCCTTATTTTAACATATGCAAGCCTACAGTTATCAAGTTTACCATTGTTTATAAACAATAACAAGTGCCTTCACTTGTTTATCAGATGGTCAAATATGTTTGTATAGACAAAAGATTAGTCTTAAATTGTAACTTTAAAACCTATCTTATCGTATCCCTTCTCTTTTCCTTCTTTTTTCCCCTTCACGCGAGAATTTGAAGGATTATATCGTGATTTTTATGGTAGGCCTTAACAATCTGCTGTTGAGGCAGATGGTCTACGCTAACTCTATGACTTTTGTTTGAATTATTATAGGTTTCTTTTATATCTGTGATTGTGTATGTGTATGTGTGTGTGTTTATGTTTGTGTGTGTTGGTACATAAGTGTGTGTTTATTAGTGTGTATATATAAGTGTGCGTATGCGGGTATGCGTGTGCATGTTTTTTTTTCTCAGTAAATATCTCGAGCGATGAAACTCTAGTTAGGGTAATGCATGTACAGTTATACACACACAGTGACACACGCACGCGCATGCACACAAAAGTACATATACATATTTCCACACACACACACACACACACACACACAATATCCTTGCATTCACTCTCTATTTCCTATCTTATCTAAACTAACCATTGCTTAACCATCCTCTCACACCGTCTCCGATGAAGTGATATAACAAATATCCTGGACACATCTGTAAGACCCTCTATTTATAAATGTTCTATATTATACACAGCCTTGGTTTTTTTTTTATCTCATTACGAAAACTAAATCCTTATATACACACACGCTGATATATGACCTATGTTGGACCCCTTATTCGCATAATCACCAAATCTGAAGCTTAACTATGGTCTATCCATAGCACTTACTCAGCATTACCTGAAACCTCTGAGTCCAATAACACGTCTCTCTCTCTCCATATATATATATATATATATATATATATCTATATATGTGTGTGTGTGTGTGTGTGTGTGTGTTATGTATACATGTATGTGTGTGTATGTATATGTATACATGTATTTGTATGTATAGCTATGCATACACACAGTGGTATATTTCCATCGGGAGACAGAAAAAGTTGATTCCTATATCTGGTATTTCTACAATTTCTCAGAGAATATATTTTGGCCATCTTAGATCTAGCAGATGACTATATTATAGAAAGACGCATCTCAGTGCAACATCTGCTGTAATAAAATGTAACGTACTTACATACATACATAACTGCATGCATACATACATACATACATACATACATACATGGCTTCGTTGTATTACATTCTCAACGAAGAATGTTCGGAAGATAGAGTTAGCGTGCTGTTTTGTATGTTCTTTTATTGATACTTCATGGTGGTCTGTTATGAGAAGCAGACCATTAAATTGTTGGGTGGGTCGAAAAGGTTTTACGTCTAGCCCCCCCCCTCCACTTAAATCTGTTTTACATATGATGCCCATTACAGACAAACAATTACATACACGTATTTATACACACACACACATACACATTGAATATATATATAGGTGCAGGAGTGGCTGTGTGGTAAGTAGCTTGCTTACCAACCACATGGTTCCGGGTTCAGTCCAACTGCGTGGCACCTTGGGTAAGTGTTTTCTACTATAGCCTCGAACCGACCAAAGTCTTGTGAGCGGATTTGGTAGACGGAAACTGAAAGAAGCCTGTCGTATATATGTATGTATATATATGTGTGTTTGTGTTTCTGTGTTTGTCCTCCCAACATCGCTTCACAACCGATGCTGGTGTGTTTACGTCTTCGTACTTAGCTGTTCGGCAAAACAGACAGATAGAATAAGGACTAGGCTTACAAAGAATAAGTTCTGGGGTCGATTTGCTCGACTAAAAGTGGTGCTCCAGCATGGCCACAGTAAAAAAACGGAAACAAGTAAAAGAGTAAAAGAGTATATATATATATATAT
>NC_068997.1:22250540-22253103 GCF_001194135.2 Octopus bimaculoides
GGGATTAAAAAAATATAGCCTTTGTTTTTCAATAAAATAAGGTCGTCTCGGTTGATACATACACCCAATATATATAAAAAAATATTACCTGAGGTGTAATAATAACAACAACAACAACAACAACAGCAATAATAATAATAATAATAATAATAATAATAATAATAATAATAATAATAATAATAATAATAATAATAATAATAATAATAATAGTAGTAGTAGTAGTAGTAATAATAATAACGAGGAAAAAATTTGAAACAAAAAAAGCAAAAATATCTTTCTAAACCAATGTATATCCTTATTACCTGGCATTTCCGTTGATCGATTTAACAATATCGATAATTGTTTCATGCATAGTTAACGAATGTTTAGATTGATAATAAATAAACAATAAAACAACGGTTATTGATTATATCTTGCTGAAGAGTGCAGCTGTACGGTGGATTGGAAGAAACACCGTTGCAGTAAGAACAGCAGGCGCAGACATGGCGGTGTGGTTCGTACCAGGTTCAGTCCTTCTGTGTGGCACCTTGCGTGTCTTCTGCTATAGCCCCTCACCAACCAAAGACGTGAGTGAATTTGATTGACGTAAACTAAAAGAATCCCGTCATATGTACACAGACAGACAGACAAGCACATACATGCAAACACACATACACACATACACACATATATCTGTATATCGATCAGTCGATCTATCTATACATTCACATATCTATATATACATACTAATCTATGTATATGTACATATATATATACATATATATACATAACATAAATAATATATAAATATAGGCATGTATCCATACGGTAACTGTGGAGAAAAAGATAATTTTTTAACGTTTCGATCATAGTTCTTCGTCAAATAGAAAAACGGAAAAGACAAGAGAAGTAAAATTACCACCAACAGCAAGTGTGTGCCTACATGGCTGACAGTTACACACATCGTATAAAATCAAACATACGTTGAGACAGACAGACGGATAGGCAATTAGCTAGAGAGACAGACAGACAGATTGATAGATAAATAGATAGATAGATAGATAGATAGATAGATAGATAGATAGATAGATAGATAGATAGATAGATAGATAGATAGATAAATTTACTACTGATAGTTATATCTATGTATGCGATTATATGCTCTAATGTACGTCACTCAATTTCAACATTTTAATCAGGCTGGATTACAAACGATTTTGCTGAAAATAATCATTGCACTTGATAAATTAGTTTCTGCTACGTCAAAGTGTTATCAATATTTTTCCAGGCAGTACACTTTTTGTTGCAATAATCCTTGTCTTAAACCTTGTCTTCGTTTGTAGCATATGGTGGTATTGTTTTGATTGTGTTCCGGCAAATTTCTTGATTAGACTCATAGAATTATTCACGAATATAGAAACAGAGAGACTGAAGTGTGTGTGAGTGTGCGTGTTTGTATATATACTTATATAGATATATATATATATATATACATATGCGAGTGCGTGTGTACACACGCACACATACGCGTGCTCAAAGAGAGTGTAGGGAAAGACAGACAGCTATACACATACATACACACAGCACACGCACACACTCGTATTTATTTGTGTGTGAGTGCGTGTGTATATCTATGTGCATAGATTAACATGTGTATATATATAGGTATACATGCATGTATGTATGTATGTATGTATGTATAAATTAACGTGTGTGTATACATATATATATATATATATATATATATATATATAGATGCGTGTGTGTGAGTGTGTCTACAGACGCAAATATGCATACATACTTGAGAATACACACACAGACACATGTTCAGGGAGCGTGTGGGGTAAGACAAACAGACCAACAGACACACAAACACAAACGCACACACACTCACTCACACACATAAAAACACCCCAATCAATATTCTGTTAGATAAACAACTTACATAGCGTCTTTGCGTACCGCGTGACATAAAGTTTAATTTTACGTTTATCATTCATTTGTCATGTAAAAAGGGTCATTAAGTTCGAATGTGTTTTGTTACTACTATCATTTATGTTAATAATAATACATACTAATATAGATATATAAATTGTTGTATGAGTTTATCTAGGTTGTAAGTCTACAAAATATGGCAGTCAACTACATATTGTTCCCAATTTTTCAGCAGATAATTATGGAAATTTATACTGTACATTATTTTTGCTTGTTTATACATTTAGACTTCTAAATATATAATGACAGTAAGCGTATGCTGTCATTGTATCCATCTCAATTGCAGATATTTGTTGGTACCACACACCGTAACTTTTGCCTTTGGCTTGTATTATGCCTTATGAAAATGCAAAATAGCCTATGAGGTTATGTATCTATATACTTGTTTTTCTTTCTCTCTCTCTCTCTCCTCAAGTCCTTTCTTGCTATCTGGACATATAAGCCCTTATTCCCTGTCCTCGTACTTCGTATTTTTTGTTGTTTATGTTTTGTGACGTCCTGTGCTCACATATGCATATGTATATACGTATACATGTAAGTATGTACGTATACGTATGTATATATGCATATATATATATATATATATATA
>NC_068997.1:22253180-22254206 GCF_001194135.2 Octopus bimaculoides
TATATATATCACGGTGGTGCACCAGCATGACCGCAGCCACTTGGCTGAAACACATAAATAAAAAAATAAAAATATATATATATATATATATATATAATATATATTATTTATATTATTATATGATTGAACGCCACGCATCCTTCACTACAGGATACCTTGAGTAAGTATCTTTCAATAATGCCCAGACCAGCAAATGCCATGTCAGCACATTTGGTTGATGGAAAATAATAGTCACCGTCTTATATATAAATATATACACATAAAGCTACACGCACAAATGTAAATACACGTGCACACACATGTATACACGCACTTAAAAATATGTGTGCGTTTGTGCATGTTTGTGCATATACACACATACACACTTCACACCAGCATTGATTCTCAAAGCACAAGTCCAAGCAAAGCTGTTTTATGGAAGACCTGTAGTCGCTCATACATACCAGCCTCCCTTCTCCAAGCCACCGATGTAATCCAAGGGAATGACAAAGGCTGATACAGCTTGGCACCAGTGATATCGCAACTCATTTCTACAGCTGAGTGAACTGGAGCAACGTGAAATAAAAGGTCTTGCTGAAGCACACAACTCCAGGAATTCGAACTCACTACCTCATGATTGTGAACCTGACGCTATAACCAGCACTAGAACTAAATATAGTAAGTCACAGTTTGCCTACAGTCCGATGAACGAAATAAGTAAGAGAAAATCATAAACGATGTAAAACTACATTGTGGACACAATCTTTCCTTTCGCAAGTCGGTGAAACAGAGTACGAACGCGGTAACTGTCAACGTCACAAACCTAATACGCCATCAGTGTCTAGGTAGGGTTGCGTCTGTGTCGTCGATGTCAAAATAGCCTCCCTTCTCAGTTTTAATTCGGCCTCCATCTGGTAAATTTCATATGGCAACATGCATTATTAACGACGGACGCATTAAAACAAACAATTTAGTTGTTCGCTGACGTGGTCAAGTACTCCACATAGTCATTACTATCTCTCTCTCTCTCTCTCTCTCTCTCTCTCT
>NC_068997.1:22254349-22256571 GCF_001194135.2 Octopus bimaculoides
ATATTTGGTGTTCACTTGCTTCAGCTTCATTTTATATCAATTGTATTTCGGCCAGAGTTCTTTCGTCACACTTCTGTGGCCTCATCAGTGATCCTTTGCTTACTTCTTTCTTTTTTGTATGTCTCTCCTTTGCCATTTTGTATCATTAGTAATGTCGGCCCGAAGCTATAGTAGAAGACACTTGCCCAAGGTGCCATGTGGTTGATGGTAAGCTTTCACAATCTGCAAGAGGACAGTATGCAACTGTTAGCTACGGGTGTCCACTACCTACTGAACGTTTCGTATGCTTAGTCAGATGCTTTCCGGCGAGTTCCTATCCAAACGAATAGGAGAAGGATTGGCGTTGCGAAAACGCAAGCAGGGATATATATGGGTTAAAAATTATTATTTTTGTTGAGGCGGTGTGCTATCACAATCAATAGCACGTTAGACAAAGTGCTGACTTTCATTTCGTCTGCCTTTACGCTCAGAGTTCAAGTTTCATCGAGGTCGACTCTGTCTTTCATTCTTTCGGTATCGATAAAATATGTACCAGTTGAGTAACGCGGTCAGTGAAATCGATTTATCTCTACCCATTTATTTCAAACCGTATGCTTATAGTAGAGACGATTATTATTCATTATTATCATAAGGCGGTGATCCGGCAGAATCGTTAGCACGCCGGACAAAATGTTTCATGTCATTTGGTCCGTCTTTTCGCTCTGAGTTCAAATTCTCGCATGGTCAACTTTATCTTTCATCATTTCGGGGCTGGTAAGTGAAGAAGTTGTTGTCCCTCCATATTCGAGGCGATGAACTGGCGAAATCGTTATCGCGCCGGACTAAACGTTTAGCAGGATTTCTTCCGGCTTTACTCTCTAAATTTTAAATTCCATAAAGGTCGACTTTGGCTTTCATCTATCGCGGTCGATAAAAATATAGTACTAATAAAGCACTGGGGACACTGAATTCGACTAACGTCTTCCCATAAGATATCAGGCTTTGTGCCTATAGCAGAAATACTTACTGCTACTGTCGACTTTAATCGCAAGTCGCCTGCTGATCGATCAGAGTTGACCTGGAGCTAAATATCAACAATGAGAGCAAACATAACGGCAACAGTAACAATAGTCAAGACGCAGTCTCATTTGCCAATGAGCAACGACAACACACCTGTCTTGTCTAACGAAAACTAACGACCTATCTCCCTATCCATAAACAATTACCTGCCCGCACCACCAACCAGAAAAATCTCTGCTGTCTCCTTCCCTTTCTCTTATCTTATTCTAGCGTGTGTACACGTCATTGCATTATGTAGGCACACGTGACTGCTATACAATTTTAGCCCCTTCCTCCTGTTTTGTCAGTCAGTCAGTCAATCAGCGCAAGGATTGGCTGGTTTTCTTTGTGAGCTTCAAACCGGGTAAAACTGGATTTAAGAAGAAATAAACGAAGAAGCGATTCATATATAGAAGCTTCAGAACAACCAATCAGGATTCCTCTAAGGCTGCACACGATCAAACAATGAAGTGTGTGTGAAGTCTCTACTTGGTTGATGAATATGCTAGAAATAGCAGTCAGATTTCTTTTATTCCAACTCGCAAAACGTTTTTTTTTTTAAACGCGCTTGATAACGGAATTCGTTACGCTTTTATAAAGTCAAGATATTTAGCACTGGAATATATTCCATCTACTTTTTAAGGCAGCTCATTTACGACTGACCTGGAGTTAAACAACAATTAACTCCTTACCAATCAATGACTCGGCAGAGAGGCCGCGTGGTTAATTAATCTCCTAGAAATAACAGCTAAAACTTTATCAAACGACAACAAACGATTTTCTTTCCTTTTTTAATTATTCTGTCATTCAGCATATGGTTGAGAAGCTTAGAGTGAAACCACGTGGTATGGGGTTTCTGTCCCATGCGTGGTACCTTGGGGAGGTGTCTTCTACTATAGCCAGCGCTGAGCTGACCAAAGCCTTTTGAGTGGATTTGTTAGACGGAAGCTGAAAGAAGCCCATCGAATATATATGTATTTGTGTGTGTGTGTATGTGTATGTATGTGTGTGTATGTGCGTGTATGTGAATGTGTGTGAGAGTGTGTGTGTGCGTGTGTGTGTGTGTGTGTTTGTGTGTGTGTGTATAGTGTGTATTTGTGTGTAAGTACATGGTAAGTAGCTTACTTACCAACCACATGGTTCCTGGTTCAGTCCCACTGCGTGGCACCTCGGGCAAGTGTCTT
>NC_068997.1:22256756-22257688 GCF_001194135.2 Octopus bimaculoides
TATGTGTGTGTATGTGTTTGTCCCCCCCCCCAACATCGCTTGACAACCGATGCTGATGTGGTTACGTCCCCGTAACTTAGCGGTTCGGCAAAAGAGACCGATAGAATAAGTACTAGGCTTACAAAGAATAATTCCTAGGGTCCATTTGCTTGACTAAAGGCGGTGCTCCAGCATGGCCGCCGTCAAATGACTGAAACAAGTAAAAGAGTAAAGGAGAGTATATATTTAAATGTCTTTCTCGTTGTCTCTATCAACTAGCTGACAACTGGTGCTGGTTTGTTTCCATCCGTGTAGCAAAAAGGGAACCATGGAATGATACCAGGTTTACAAAAAAAGAAGTAAAAAAAAATCCTTCAAGCCAGTGTATCAGCATGGCCAGTTTTATGACTGAAACACGTACTAGAAGAAAAGTAAAAATAACACACTTCAGCAGAATTAACACCTATCGCCTCGAAAAAAGGCGACGAACATACAGTAACAGACACATGACGCACACATAATACGCGCGCACACACACACACACAGAGAGAGAAAACGCGCCTGCGCACACACACAAACGTAGAGTCATTTTAGCAATGGTATAGGCCACTGGGCAAATCAATGCAGTAGGGTCCTTTAGTATTTATTCACTGATAACACGCCACAGCATACATAGATCACACATGGCCTCCTAGAGTTAAGAGGGCCCACTGAGCCAATGTTTTAAGACGACATTGCACGCTCACAGACGCATAACACTCACACACACACACAACAAGGTATGCGGCGTGAACTAATACATTATGTTATATTGAGAGAGCTTTCCATTCGTGTATATATATATATATATATGTGTGTAGTTCAAATTTACAGGAAACAAAAGATGAAGAACAAGCAGGTGTATTACTTTGATGCGCCGGAAGAATGGTAAAAGCTTTGACGTTTCGATATAT
>NC_068997.1:22257824-22260324 GCF_001194135.2 Octopus bimaculoides
TGTGTGTGTGTGTGTGTGTGTATTCATGTATTTACACTCTTTTACTTGTTTCAGTCATTTGACTGCGGCTGTGCTGGAGCACGGTCTTTAGTCGAGCAAATCGACCCCAGGATTTATTCTTTGTAAGCCTAGTACTTACAAAGTAAGTATCGGTCTCTTTTGCCGAACTGCTATGTTACGGGGACGTAAACACACCAGCATCGGTTGTCAAGCGATGTTGGTGGGAGGAAAAGCACAGACTCACAAACATACGCACATATATGTATACATATATACGACAGGCTTCTTTCAGTTTCCGTCTACCAAATCTTCTCACAAGGCTTTGGGCGGCCCGAGGCTATAGTAGAAGACACTTGCCCAAGATGCCACGCAGTGGGACTGAGCCCGAAACCATGCGGTTCATAAGCAAGCTACTTACCACACAGCCACTCCTACGCCTCTATATACATATGTGTGTGTGTGTGTGTGTGTGTGTGTGTGTGAGTGTACGTATTTTCTTCACTCGTTTACGACTGTTCTTATTATATATATATATATATATATATATATGTATATATGTATATATACATTTATATATATAAAGAGAGAGGCACTCAGAGATAGAAAGATAGATTCACATACATGCAAAGCACGTCCATTAATACATAATTTCCTTCCTACCAGTACATACTTTTTACTCCGTTCTCTGCCTCTCAAAACTTTCACGAAATCTAATAAAACAGCTTCTCACAATATTCAACATAATTCGATTCGCCTCACAAACATCTATCACTTTTAAATATCATATTTTATTAACGTATTAATTAATATACTTCACTGAAGTAACGGAAACAACAGTCTTTCTATTGTTCCATTACCTACGGAGAAGATTAATTATTGTCTAGGCAATGAATTTACAACAAGTAAAACCGTTTTTTGCTTGTGTTCTCATCACCTGTTCGTTGCAGAAAATTTAAACTTTACATCATAAAACAGGATGGATAACTCTCTGTGATATTATATATGCATGAGTGAGTAGATCAGGCAATAAAATGAAAGATTCTCATCCAATTGTACGTTATAGTGATATAGCATTCTGCTATTTCATTCCTGAGGTAAACCATCTTGCATTATGCATGCATGCATGCGTGTTTGTATGTACGCATGTATGTATGTATGTATGTATGTATGCATGCTTGTATGATATATATATATATATATATATATATATATATATATATATATATATATATGTATTATATGTGTGTGTCTTTCTGTCTTTGCTTGTCCTCCAATCATCGCTTGAAAACCGATGTTGGTATGTTTATGTCCCCTTAGCCTATCGGTTCGGCAAAAGGGACCGATAGAATAAGTACTAAGCTTTAAATAATAACTCCCGGGACTAAAAATCCCTTTAATGCGTTTCTCCAGCATGCCCAGAGTCAAATGACTGAAACATGTAAAAGAATAAACAAGCACAAAACCTCATACACAAATGGCATAGTATTATTTTCTCCACTCTTGTTTCACGCCGTCATTTTTCTATATGCATAGTATAAGAGTTATAAACTAGTGATAGTCGAAAAGCTATATATTCACCAGGTCCGAAAACTTTTAACAAATCTCATGAGGTATTACCACTATTACATATATATATATATGTGCATATATATATATATATATATATATATATAGGTCAGTTTCAACCTGATGATTTTCTGTCACTCTCCCTACTTCCTTCTCTCTCTCTCTCATTGAGGCTACAAAAAAAAGTGGTTTTAAATATATTAGAACCAACTGTAACGGAGAATCTAACAATATCTTTGTGGAAAATTGTAGAAATATATAAATTGACAAGCTAGAATAATTGATGCGGAAGAAACAAACTGAATATAAAGCTAATAGAATTACATTCTTAACTCCAAGATCAAGTTCGTTACATAATGTATATCGTGTAAAGAATGAATAGTTTAAATTATTTAGCCAAACTATCATTGAGTTATGTATTTTTTTGTAGTATAAATCGAACAACATGTCCAAAGATTTACGGTTTATTTTAAGTTTTTAGGCATATGTTATTTATTTTAGCCTTATGTGTGTACTTTCTTTATTTGTAAAGTCAAAAAGTATGTATAGTATAGATTTCCTGAAATGGTTTATATTTGATCCAGTATATAGTTGTAAAATAAAGAATGTATTAAACCAGGTCAAGGGAGAATTCCATTGAATTTCCTTAGAAAGAATAAAAAGTGAAGCAGTGTGTTTACGTTAACAATAATTTGTGATAAAGAATTATGAGACACATATAAGTCTACATGATAGTTTAACATTGCAAAGATTATACAAGAAATATTTTAAAATTCCAGTAAATAGCATTTCTTAAAGTTGACTTACTATACACAAAACGAATTATTAAAAGGATTCTCCAAGTATATTTACAACAAGACATATTATCTATTTAGATATGTAGTTATTTATATATATATATTTTTTGTCTTTTTCGCAAAACATGATTCTTTGT
>NC_068997.1:22265324-22267655 GCF_001194135.2 Octopus bimaculoides
GAAACACTTTCAAACTTCGTATACTTGTATATTTTGTGGTATAGAACAGATAAAAAATTTTGTTATTTCACGTTAAAAATTATCTTATTTCGATAATTTCAACTAATCACTGACGTCTATTCAGTTGAAAACAGTTAGCGCTGTAACGGTGTATATCGTATTAATCCCCGTTAGTTCTGACATTTCCGATTAACTAGACTGTTCGTAAACAAAGGGGAAAAAGCCATCAAAATACTTCATTTCCTAGAAATAGCAGCTAAATCTTCTTTAAATCAAACTCTAGTTTAGGGTTAGGGTTGGGGTTATGAGTGAAGTTATGGCAAAAATAATCATAACCCTAACCGTAACCCCAAAACTAACCCTAACTCTAGAATCCGAACTCTAAAATTGTTACGCACACAGATACGCACAGCGTAATTTATTATATAAACAATATATGCGTATAAATTACGATTAAACCTGATGAAATATGTCACAGGGAATAACATGTTTATGACCGGCAAGCAGTAACTTTATTCAGCTGAATAGACGTCAGTGATTGGTTGAAATTACAGAAATACGACAACTTTAACATGAAATAACTTGCGATGTACAAAATTTTGTTAAGAAGGTTAAGAGAAGAAGTTGTTTTATATGACACATTCTATCAGTGTTCCAAGTTTGAAAGTGTTTCGTTGAGAAAACAAATGTTGCCCGTCAAACCCCAAAGATCCAGCCGGTGACTTGTCGATGATTACGATTAAGTAAATTTGTATAAAATATGCGCGGTCTTGCAATACGGTAATACAAACACAAGCAATGATCAATATACTCTTGGTAGCGATACTTAGTTGATGGCAGCTTGGGTGCGCTTTGAGAAAGGCAAAAAGTATGATAAATTTTAACGAGATAGCAAATAAATAATCCCTTTTAAAGGAGACGAAAGTGTGAATATACTAAGCCAGCATAAAAAGAGGCATAACTCTGTATGTAAAATGCTGCATTGGAATTTAACAATACTGAAAAGTGGTATGAACACGAAACAGAGGCTGTGTTTATCAATAATAAATATTTGAAATTATAAGATACTCATATTAAAAGTAATCATGCCACTGATGAGATATGGTTATACTGGACAAAAATATAGAACAAAAACGGTTTAATATAATAGACTTTGCCATACCATAAGATAATAGAGTGGACATGAATGGGGTTAAGAAAATAGAAGTATCAAGATGCAGACAGCAAGATAAGGGTGAAAGTCGACCTGGGCGGAATTTGAACTCGGAACCTAGTGATGGGAGAAATAAAGTTCAGCATTTCGTGCAACGTGCTAATGATTGTGCAAGAAGAAGAAGAAGAAGAAGAAGAAGAAGAAGAAGAAGAAGAAGAAGAAGAAGAAGAAGAAGAAGAAGAAGAGGAAGAAGAAGAAGGAGGAGGAGGAGGAGGAGGAGAATAATATTAATAATAATAATAATAAGAAGAAGAAGAAGAAGAAGAGGAAGAAGAAGAAGGAGGAGGAGGAGGAGGAGAATAATATTAATAATAATAATAATAATAAGAAGAAGAAGAAGAAGAAGAAGAAGAAGAACAACAACAACAACAACTATAGCGAAGACAACGACGAGAAAATCAACCGAGAAACGTTTTAACTATACCAACAAAACTAATGAAAATATGGGCATAAATGGTTTTAGATTGATATGGTCTCAAATGGAAATACAATTTGGATCAAGATGTGTTTTGAAAGAAAGCTTTCTGAAAACGAGATCCACTGACAATTTAGAGCTTTGCGAACGGACAAGTAGTGATTCCAGAATTCTTCTTAAATGTCTTTTAGTATCAGCGAAACATCACTGTACGAAGAGTTTCTTATCATTTCAGACCGCCTCCACTACTTAAAACTTAACCACCTCCTATCATCTTAAATGGGTGGAGTAGAGAGTGATCAAGAAAGAAAGGAAAAGAGAGAGAGAGAGGGAGAGAGAGAAAGAGAGAGAAAGAGAAGAGAAAGAGGAGAGAGGAGTGGATGACTGAAGGTTTAAACTACGGAAATGAATAACAGGGAAAAGAGAGAAAAACAGATAAGAATAAAACTGAACATTAAAATGTAATAAAAAGCAGTATAACTATATATGTACGCATACCTACACACACACACACGCACATATACACACACGTATATACACACTCATACACACACGCACACACGCACACAAACAGTGAGGCAAATTCATGTATGTGTGTGTTTAAGTGTTTATATCAATACATATGTGTATATATATATATATATATATATATATATATATATACGTCTGTATGTTTATGCCTTTATATATATATAGATTATAT
>NC_068997.1:22270968-22271380 GCF_001194135.2 Octopus bimaculoides
TGTGTGTGTGTGTGTGTGTGTGTGTGTGTGTGTGTGTGTGTGTGTGTGTGTGTGTATGTATTATCCACATGAATCTTTCTGAAAGGAGTATACTACAGGAACGCCATACTTCAAGTATTATTTTAAAGTCATTTTAGGCAACAATCTCGCTTCATTTTATACACTGAGTATAACATACTCGCTCTATCTATCTATCTATCTATCTATCTATCTATCTATCTATCTATCTATCTATCTAGCTAGCTAGCTATATATCTGTCTGTCACTGTCTGTCTGTCTCTATCTCTCTCTCTCTATATATACATATATATATACATATATATACATGTATATACACAGGTATACATGCATACACACGCACATACTCACACACACACACACACACACACACACACACACACACACACACACC
>NC_068997.1:22271390-22273350 GCF_001194135.2 Octopus bimaculoides
CACACACACACACACACACACACCCTTGTTTCCTCTATACAAATTGTCTTTATAATTCTCCAAACAACTATCATTTTTTCTTCCTGTATATTTTTTCTCCCAGAGGTTGGCTGTCCTTAAGAAATCTTTTCATCACAGTTTATGATTTTTATCTGCAACATCTCAAGTCCCACTCCACTTCATCCCCTTTTATTTGTTATTTTATATCCAGCTGACACAACCGCCTTTTAAGCACACCTCATATTTTCTTGGTGATATAGTTGATGTTCTTCCACATGTTATATGTCTGTGGGTCTACATATGTGTGTGTTTGTGTGTAGGGGGTGTATGCATATGTATGTATGTTTGTGAGAATCTATATCTTTTATGTATGTGTGTGTGTGTGCATATATCTATACATATAACTCTATGGATATGAAATTATACTTATACAGTTATATATCATAGTCGTATATATGTACATGCATATTATATAAATATACATTTGTACATATGTATGTAAGTATGCATATATATATGTGTGTATATATATGTATCTATATATATATGAATATATGTATATGTGTGTATTTACATATAACTATATAAATATGCGCGTGTGTGTGTGAGTGCTTGCGTGTTTCTGTGTGTGTAACTGTCAGACTTTAAGCTGAATGTACCGCAAGCCAATGTCTATTAAAGTACTCCATAAACAATGATAATTTAAAGATTGTAATTCTTTTACAGACTAACTGGAACGGAGCTATTCAATGTGTGTAAATTATTGTCGTGCATATTATACCAGGACACGATCCAATTTCTGCAAACAGAGTGCAATCTAAAAATACGTTGAATTAATACGTCTATCACTGCGATTGCACCAATGCTTACACTATATACATACGTATAAGCAAACATGTAATCCAAATAAGAAGACAAAAAGAGACTAATACATCTATAATGACCAGTTACAATTTTTTTTCCTGCAATCTCTGCTTTCAAAAACTGTTCACGCAGAAACCCCAATTGAAAATTTACGTACTGTTTACAGTTTTAAGCATTAGAATGGTACTACTGCGATCAGGCATGAAAGGTGCTCTCAAACATTGAGTTTCCCAAATAAACTTGCACTTCATTTTTTAAGAAAGGTAGATAGGTAGATAGAGGGATAGATAGAAAGATAGAGGAAGAAAGACAGATAGATAGATAGATAGATAGATAGATAGATAGATAGATAGATAGATAAATAGATAGATAGATAGATAGATAGATAGATAGATAGATAGATAGATAGATAGTGTCACGTCAGAATAATAAAGTACAAACTTACTTGCAAAATGGACGTGTGCCTTCGATGATAATGCCAATCTGTCAATTTCGTTGAATGTTCTCAATTTGTGCGGATATGAGTTACTACGTTAGTAGTCGGCAATTCTTCACGTGTACACCAGGTGGTACCAGAGTTTATGTAATGTAAGGCAAGCTTTGTCTATAGAAAGACAGTACTAATTCCTATTGCTAATCGTGGCACGCTGTGAAAAGGAATCTGTGGACTCATATTCGTGAAGAGTGAACTTTTTATAATTTAAGTGTATTCGGACTATACATTAATATATACATAAAAATGTTCATCCATACGTACCTGCATACAAATACCTATGTATATTCTTACATTATTTATAAACTGTCACAGCACCTAAGCAACATTAGGCATTAGTTCTCTGTAAGATTTGCAAGAAAGTGTTCTTTTGATAATCCGTTGTATTTAAGAATCCACTTGAAATTGTAACTTACATATATCCAAAATGAAACTTACGTATGAATTAATAATATGAACTTGTGTTTAATATAATTTCTGCTACTTGTACATATACGTATGTGCATACATAAATACGTACACATACATATGTATACATACACATATACATATGTATGTGCATATATATTTACAGGTAAATACGCATATATATATATATATATA
>NC_068997.1:22273915-22274775 GCF_001194135.2 Octopus bimaculoides
TTATTCTATCGGTCTATTTTGCCGAACCGCTAAGTTACGGGGACGTAAATACACCACTATCGGTTGTCAAGCGATGTTGGGGGGACAAACACAGACACACAAACACATACATATATATACATATATACGACGGGCTTCATTCAGTTTCCGTCTACCAAATCCACTCACAAGGCTTTGGTCGGCCCGAGGCTATAGTAGAAAACACTTGCCCAAGGTGCCACGCAGTGGGACTGAACCCAGAACCATGTGGTTGGTAAGCAAGCTACTTACCACACAGCCACGTAGAGCTATATACGTAGATACGGGTACATACACGAAACATGTGCCGTGTTTTCGTCTGTATATGAATGAGTGAGTGTATATAATACAGGGTGTCGTATGCACAACTACCTGGTTCTGGACAGCGGAAGTACGCATTCAGTGCATGAAGGCAAACGGTACATCACAGATATAGCAAACTGTTGAAGAAATCGCTTTAAACCGGCTAAAATAATCGAAGTGATATGTATGAAGGGAAATATAGTTTCAAAGTGTTCATGGGGCCATAATAGGGATCAAACGAAAAACTTTGCAGCTAAAGTAAAACAGAATAAAATATTTCAAATATAAATGAAGTGAAATTATTCAGAAATAAACATTGTTTTCGATATTACTATTAATTCTCCTTCGCTTTCAAAAATCAAAATTTACTTTATGGCTCACAATTGCTTATATTTCGAATTCAATACATACATACATGCATACATGCAAACACACATATATACATATATCTATCTATCTATCTATCTATCTATATATATACATATATATATACATATATATATATATGCATACACACGCATACACACACATGTATATAT
>NC_068997.1:22275842-22276397 GCF_001194135.2 Octopus bimaculoides
ATATATATATATATATATATATATATATATATATATATATATATATATATATATACATGCATATATATGTCTACACGTATATTTCATGAAAACATGCACATATACCATACACACACATTCATATAAAGGGTATGTATATAAAATTATTCTATATACGCATATGAATGTGTACATGTGTATATGTGTATGTCTGTATATATGTATATATATGTGTATGTATGTATATAGATAGATATACACATATATTTATATATATATATATCTACATACGTATACACGCACAGACACACGCACACACAAACACACACACACACACATGTATATATATTTCTAAATGCACAACTTTCACTTGGATCTGAATAAATGCTTGTGTTTTTATAAATGCTTGACTCGCATCTTAACTTGACGCAAAACTTACATGCTGATAATAACATTTATAGATACGGTATACTCACACATACACGCAGACACACAACAGAAGCACACACGCATACGGTGTTCTGAAGTTGAGTGTGATATCGTGTGTATGAATATATATATATATATATATATATA
>NC_068997.1:22277179-22278431 GCF_001194135.2 Octopus bimaculoides
TGTGTGTGTGTGTGTGTGTGTGTGTGTGTGTGTGTGTGTGTGTGTGTGTGTGTGTGTATCATTATTTATATCCATAAATACATCTCTGTCTACACACATACATGCATATTATGAAGGCGCATGGCTCAGTGCTCAAGATGTTCGGCTGACGATTGTAAAGTCGTGAGTTCAATTCCCGATGGTACGTTATGTCCTTCAGCAAGACACTTTATTTCGTGTTGCACCAGCCCACTAACCCAAAATGTGCTGTACCCGTATTTTGAATTGTCGGCCATGTCAGAATCTGTATCACGCTGAATCTCCCTTATGACTACCTCATCGAGAAGATTGCCTATGGATTGTCACCCTCCGGGTGTTCTATTGATCACCTGTTGTTGTAACCGTTATGGTGCTGCCCATTTATTATTCATATATATACACACAGGCGTATACATATATTTTTAAAGGCACACTCACAAAGACAGATGCACATACTCACACACACACACAGACCAGACACAGACACATATATATTAATTTACACATACACACACACACACACACACACACTTATCAATGCAAACGTTTATAAATAAATGTACATGAGCATATATTATGTCGGAGAATTCAACAAAATCGCATGTGTTAAATATACAATCATTCACGTGTTCTTTCATATAGTTTGATAGAAGAGATCCAACTCTGGTGACTACATATTATAACGAGGGTAAGCGTATATAAGCCCTCTGAATTCGTTGTATATAAGATTTAACCGTGTAGTTTTCTTACAGCTTTACGTTGTTTATGAACAAGCATTACATGAACACTATACGTAACAGTCTAATACTGAAATCATTGGACATAAATTCATTGAAGAGACGATATGGTTGAACGAACAATTAAATTAACGTTGACACATACATATATCTTTATATCTATCTGTAGTCGCAAGCGCACTCACGCACACACGCACAATCACACACACACACACACACACACACACACACACACACACAATCATATATATCATGAACTAAATAAGACTACATTTTTAGATATAATTCTTAGTAGCTATCTCGGTCTGTCTATCTGACTTACTATATATATGTGCGTTTGCATGCATGTGTATATACGCATCAAATGTATTATATATGTGTGTGTATATATGCATATATACATATAAATATATTGAGAAATATATGTGTAATATATAAGAAATATGAATATTAATAACCCTAATATATATATATATATATATATATATATATATATA
>NC_068997.1:22280428-22281882 GCF_001194135.2 Octopus bimaculoides
TATATATATATATATATATATATATATATAGGTAAATGATAGGATTGCTTCAATATTTCAGGGGTAGTCTGAAGTATCTGAGCAACCGAAGGCACTCCTGGAAATTACTTGTGTGGGTACCGTCTTCGTTAGAAGGTATCCAGAGACAGGTAATTTATTGTTTAAACCGCAGTGGTGGATTCATCGAACTTTTATAAAGAGTAAAGTGCCTCGTTGAGACAAAGAGGAAGGTGTTGGTGTCTCGCATGTTGGTAGTCGGAAGTTATGTCTGTGAATACCTTGCTTTACCCTCGCTTCTTTAAAATCATGTATCCGCAACCAAGGATATAAACGTGGATATAAAAGTGGTACACACTTTAATCTGCCCAACATGGATGATGTACAATGTTGACTTCGACTGAGTTTGAAACCAGAACGTAAAATTCGTAAGAAATGCAAGGTACTTTTCCGGCAATTTCTCGATTCAACCAAGTTACGCCTCCTAGTGCATGACATCTTGTAATTTCCTATTGTAAAATTCAGAGGAACTCAAGGCGCGATTAATCATTAAGCATCATAAAGATGTACTTTGGGCACGAAGGGAACGTGAGTACCACAGAAATGGTACATGGTTTACGACACAAAAGAAATCACTTTGAACTTGCTAAAATAATATTCAAAGTGATTTATATGATCGGAAATAAAATATCGAAGTGCTGATGGTGTCTCAGTGTGGATATGTTTAAAGATATTTGCAATTAAATAGAGTAGGAAAAAACTTTTCAACCATAAATAAAGTAGAAGAATGGAAAAAAAAAAAACAAATACAAAAAATAATTTTCCATGTTACTGTTAGTTTTGTTTCATTTTGAAAAATAAAAATTAATTTTATTGTTTATTATTGTTTATACTTTGAATTACACAAATATGGGGCATAGAAATCTTTTACAACGTAGCATGACAATCACAATAAGATTAGGTGGTTGAATGAAATGATCGGACACCAACACGTAAATTACGATTCAGGAAATTCAGTTGATCGACCAACAGCACCCACTTTGAGGAACGTCAGCGAACAACAATTAAAAGAAGTATATCTATATTAATTCATTCCTTCGTTTGTAGCTAATTAAAGTTATCTGCAAATTGAATGCTCCTCTCCAGAGATTGAGCCTGCATAAGGTACATTGTTATTCTTTAGTCTTTTTCTTCTTTCAGTCACTAGAATGTAGTTATTTTGGAACACCAACTTGTGTTTTAGTCAAGCAAATCACACCCATCCCGCCCAATACGTATGATTTTGTAGTTTTATACGTCTGGTACTTTTTCAGAATTGCTAAGTTACGGAGAATACAAGCAAACCAATACCGGTTCTTATACGTTAAAATGAGGATTAATAAACATCAACACAAAGACAGACACTCTTAGACACAAACATGTATCTTTATATGTGTGTGTATGCATGTATATATATA
>NC_068997.1:22282171-22291392 GCF_001194135.2 Octopus bimaculoides
ATATATGCTTGTGTGTCTGTGTTTGTCCCCCAACATCGCTTGACAACCGATGGTGGTATGTTTAGGTCCCCGTAACTTAGCGGTTCGGCAAAAGACTCCGATAGAATAAGTACTAGGCTTACAAAGAATAAGTCTTGGAGTCGATTTGCTCGACTAAAGGCGGTGCTCCAGCATGGCCGCAGTCAAATGACTGAAACAGCTAAAAGAGTAAAAGAGCATATATATATTTGCACACACACTGTAATGTTGAACGACGAGAATGTGTGCTCTACACCGCATTAATGGAGAGGATTTCTTTACTTGTGCATTAAGGCTACCGATTGTTTCATTTAAGTAAAATATCGTAATTCCTTAACACTTTTTCGAGATATTTTAACATATTTTCTAGAAGAAATGTTAAGATATTGTAATTTTTTTCTTAACATGAAACCGACGGTAACCTTGGCTACCAAATACACTCACAAAACACTGATCGACTCGGAGCTCCAGCAGAAGATACTAGCTAAGATGACGCACACTGGGTCTGTAGTCGAAACCATGTGGTTACAAAACCACTTTCTTAACTAGACAGCCATTACTGCGATTATAATATTCTGTTTCTTTCTTGTATATTTATGTGTAGAGGTCTTGTGATTGACCATGTACTTGCAAGACACCTCACTTTTCTTCGCCGATGACATCCAAGGTAAAGAGGCAAGGTCGATATAGCTTTGTAAACGTAACCTTGTAGAAGTTAGACTCAGATGAACAAAGACTCTAAGTAGATACAACAGGAATGGCATTGCCCTCTGAGGCTCCAACAACTCCTCTGATCCTTTAGTCTGGATCGATACCTTATTTGTCGAATTCGAAAGTGTGAAATACAAACGGATCCTGGAAGAATTTGAACTCAGAAGATTATGCTTAAATAATAGGAAGCATTCTGTTCGACGCTTTTATGATTCTACCAATCCACTGTCTTATATCAATGTTGTTTTGAGCATACGCAATTTTATAAATATAGATATGTATATCTATGTGTGTATGAAAGTCTATCCACATGAATATACATGTATGTGTGTGTGTGTATGTCTTTGTGTGTATGTATCAATATGTGTGTGCCTATCTATCTGTCTGCGCGTCTGTATGTGTGTTTGTGTGTTTGAGTGCATGTGATAACGCTTGTGCGGTGCGTGGCCGTGTGCGCAGATGAATGTTATACAAGGAACTTATACATCTGTTATGTGAATGCATATTCAGATTGTTATGTAGATAAATTTTCAAACATTCTGCATATCTAATATTGAATCTTCTGCACTCGTTATCAATAATCTAAGCTGAAAATAATAATAATGCAGCATACGTATATTTTTATACACAAACACACATATAAACTGTGAAACTAAATGTATATATATCTTCGAATGTGAATATATATCTATGCTTATATGTATATATGTAAGTATGAATGCATGAACGTCTTTGGATGTATGTACGTATATATGCACCATCATATATATATATATATATATATATATATATATATATATATATATATATATATATATATATATATACGTATACATATATACACAAGCACGCGCACACAGAGACACATACACACATACACAAGTAGACACATACATCTATATATAATTATATAGACACAGGCATATATATGCACATGCATACATACACTGTCACACGTACAAGTGTAAACACGATATCTTAAACGCACTGACATTGGAATATGTTGCTTGAGTACTGCATACACTTGTGTGCATGTGTGTTTATGTGTGTGTGTGTGTGTGTGTGTGTGTGTGTGTGTATGTACGTTTGTATGTGTGTTTGTGGGTCTGTATAGCCTTCATTGATCTGTCAGATGTAAGCCACATCGCCGAAATTCTGAAGTTACCAATAACTTTTTGTACGATATAAAGAAAATGTTATTCAGAGCGAATGAAATTATACGCTGTTTCATTTAATTCGTTTTTTATTTACTTTCTAAGTTCAATTCTCAGCCAGGTGAAGTTTGTCTTTCATCTATTTCGAGTTAATAAAATAAAGTACCACTGATCATCTTTCCTTAAAATTGCTGGATTAAAATTGCTGGCAGTATCATACGAATTTCCAGTTTCCGATGGCTGGTCGGGTGACCACATTGGATCATTGCATCTCACAAGATCTTGCAATTTTCGTTTCCGGTGACTCCTTCTGGTGTTTGCTCATACCACGTATTTGCTCTTTGTGGGCCGTGATTTCCACAGAGTTCTCAATGGATCATTCTTTCCACACTGACATGGCGTCTTTTATGTTCGCGTTGTGCCAATTTCGGGCATTCGCTAACGATGTGCCATACTGTTTCACCCCTCTCGCCACACATTCTGTCTTTGTCGCTGTCAGTAGTGTTGTCTCTTCTGCACTTTACATAATGAGGGGAACAGTAAAAATATGTAAGACTTTTCTCAAGTTTCAAATGTGAATTTGTGTTAACTACATCCCAAAGATGAAGCCTTGTATCTTTGTTGGAAACTGGCTCCCTCCTCAGTGGAAGATTTATAATAATTAAAAATAAAAGATACATACATACAAACATGCATAATGAATCGAAACAAAGAAGAACAGACAAGAAAAACAATAACGCGAGGACGTAGTACAAGTAGTGTATTATCAGACGCTCGGGAAAGAAAGGAGAGAGGATTTAAAATTCCGAGCCAAGCTCTTCTTCAGAAATAGAGGAAGCCCAAAATAAGGGAAGACATAGGAAGAAAATCGCCAACGATACACACGCGGTTACATTCTTATGTACGATGGGGTGCTAAAATGTTTCTGGATTTAAGTGTGTCGCGAAAGGCTAAAGGTTCAAACTTCCGAGTTCTTTTACAAGGCTGAGAAAAACCGAGGGATCGCTGCAATAAGCGTGTGAATCTTAGAAGGGTATATGTTGAACGAAGCCATAATGAACTGCTCATCCTTTATACTCTTTTAGTCAAAGCCAGGATATTTTCAGCACCCTTCGTATGTAACTACATAAATGCATGTGAGGGCCCCCACATATGTGTATATAAGGAAGGAGAGAATGGGAGAGAGAAAGTGAGAGGGAAAGAAAGTGAGAGAGAGGGAGAGAGAGAAAGTGAGAAAGACAGATAGAAAGAGATCGATGCTGTATAATTTATGTACTTCATCGTAGATACTAATAAAGTAATCAACACTTTGGGACAAATGTCTAGGGACTGTATTACGATGCAGCTTAGTCTCTCTTTCTCACTCTCTCTCTCTCTCTCTCTCTCTCTCTCTCTCTCTCTCTCTCTCTCTCTCTCTCTCTCTCTCTCTCTCTCTCTCTCTTTCAGACACACGCATACACATGCTAGTGTATCACTGAAGCAGCCAGAAAATCAGATATTGCTATATACGCCTGTTCACACTGCGCTTCCTCGAATTATTGCATTTTTTTTAAATGATGACATCAGGCTGGATAGTCCATTGCCTGTTAAGTAATATATTGCTAAGCAAACTGAAGCAACAAGACAACATGAACTGAAATGTTTTGTCCAAGAACACAATGCTCCACCTGATTCAGAAATCTTATGATCGTCAGGGCAACAACTTAACCACTTGGCCAGGCACCTTCACGCACAAATATATATTAATACACATAATCCGATAAAACGGAGGGAGACGCAAGTTGGCTTTGGGAGTTTAAACTCAGGAAGAAAACCACCGGAAGAAATATGATAAGGTATTTCTTGCGCCTCTGATCTAATTCTACCAGCTTGCTACCCTTCAGGGTTTTCAATTCTGCAACTTTAATGAAAGATCATCAGTGGTACTTTATTTTATTGACTCCGAATAGATAAAAGGTAAAACTGATCTGAGATGGAATTGAAATTAGAACGTAAAAGATCACAATAAAAGATGCAGCGAATATTTTCCGACACTCTGAATAATATATTTTCGTTATATTGTACAAAAAAGAAAATATGTTATAAGTAACTTCGAAGTTCCGTTTTTCATTTTTTAGATAAAATGTGTACATACAAGCACACACACACACACACATACACACACATATGCATTAATGACTCCATCTCTGTTTCTCTATACACATGGTTTCGCCACCTGTCACGGAAATAAAATCTAACATGAAATCCATAAAATATAATCAACTGTATTTAAGCACAAACGCCTTGAAATTAGTAGCTATATACATGCGTGCATTATAGATGCATAAGGTATGTGCGTGTGGTGGCCAGGATTTATACTTGCATACACATACATAGGATTTATACACTTAAAACATATACAATGTATAGATAATATTAAGACGTCTATTTCTATGAATTTCACACACATACACACACGCACGTAATATATTAACATATATCTAAGCGTGCATGTATATCGATATAATAAGTAGGCACAAAGCCAAGGAGATGGGCAGAATCGGTTGAATGTAACTTAGAACATACTTGGTGCTGACCAATCTTATCAGTCTTAATAGATCATCAAGATAAATTTAACCTTAGTATTTCAGTTCAAAAAGCAACAGGGAAGGCCTCGCGCTCCACGCAATGTATATGTATGCCCATATATATATACATATATATATATATATATATATACATAGATAACAACATATACATGTGTAAATGTGTATATAAATATGTGTGTATACATATGTATATATGTATATGTATATATATATATATATATATATATATATTACATGCATAAACAGTAACTATGTATATTTATACATACACACACATGCATACATACATACATGCATGCAAATGTGTTACACATGTACATATGTATGCACATGTGTAACATGCTGATGGATGTATATTTATGTCTTAGTATTCAACTCAGCCACATTATAAAAAATACCACTAGGATTATCGCCAAAGGACTATGTAATTGTGTACCCGCGGTTCGCTAATGTCTGAATAACAGATGTCGAGAAAAAAAATTTTTGCATAAAAGACCAAAATGATGGATTTGAATGGAGTAAAAGGGTCATATATCGAGATGCTGGGTATTTCTTTCAAAGAAAGATATACACAGCATCTGGAGTCATTCAGGAACAAAAATATGTTTCTCATCCACGCGATGGACATATCCAAGCCGTCGAAGGGGTCACTGATGCAAAAAATGTGGACGCGGTGTCAATATTTACCAATGTAATTATATAGATAATGCAGATCAAGTCTTGTCAATTGATCTCAAGTTCTCCACTTAGGTGACTCGCATGAAACCCGAGAAATTTGTGTTTTTGTTAAGGGCATACCTTACAGAATTGTTTTGAGAGCACAAACGTTGTACACATCAATTTTAGTATATATTCTGAGCATTTTATACTTTAAGGCATCTATGCTAAGTGTTTAATGCATTGTAACCGATGCTCTCCTTGACTACTGCATCTAGGGATATGATTACTAGCAGTAGTGCAATCGAAATATAGAAACTGACTTACAAGTCACTCCCCGTTCCCAGCAACGATGGGGATTTATAGATACTGATTATGAAATCAAATGGAGCGTAAGCACCTGTGAATGTGTTCATAATAAGTCGTAAGTTACTGCAGAAATTGATGGAATATAGTGGTTTGTTTTTGTCAATGTTGTAGTTGTCTTTATTGTCGTCATTGTTATTACTTTTGGTGGTATTGTTTATGTTATCTGGTATATATATATAATTGTTAATTTATCAGAAGATACGTCATGCTTTGTGGAGGCGCAATCGCCCAGTGGTTAGGGCAGCGGACTCGCGGTCGTAGGATCGCGGTTTCGATTCCCAGACCGGCGTTGTGAGTGTTTATTGAGCGAAAACACCTAAAGCTCCACGAGGCTCCGGCATGGGGTGGTGGTGAACCCTGCTGTACTCTTTCACCACAGCTTTCTCTCACTCTTACTTCCTGTTTCTGTTGTACCTGTATTTTAAAAGGGGCCAGCCTTGTCACACTCTGTGTCACGCTGTATCTCCCCTGAGAACTGCGTTAAGGTTACACGTGCATGCGGAGTGCTCAGCCACTTGCACGTTAATTTCACGAGCAAGCTGTTCCGTTGATCAGATCAACTGGAACCCTCGTCGTCGTAACCGACAGAGTGCCAACAACAACAACAACGTCATGCTTTATGAACCTGGCGTAGCTGGCGAAAAACTTTTCATAAGCCGGTTTGAATGGTAAGCATTTCACCTTTGTTGATTCTTTTTAGTACAGTTGTTGCTAATGTTGTTGTTGTTATTGTTGCTTCTGTTATTGTCATTAATAGCTGATGCATTTTTGACTGCTCACTTGTCGAGATGTACCCTATTCCCTATGCACTCAGTGAGATTACTCGATGTAAGGCAGGTGGTAACTGTTCAATTAAGTTATATATGTTCCCTCTCACCGTCGGGGACAACATCTGGCGCCTACCTGTATGTCACCATAACTGAAGGTTTATAATATTTAACTAAGAATTGTGTGCTGTGTTTATTTATGGCTGAAGGATACTCTGTTCGGGTTTGTGTCAAATTATGCAAAAGCTGGGTTTTCTAAGTGTCATAATCGGTCTTGGTGGTAATATGTAACGGAAAGTTATAACCAATACAGTTTGCACCAGATTAATTGCAGTAGCTGCCAGTGTAAGGAAGGTGGATAGGATAAGATAGTTGATTATCACTGAAAGTATGAAGCGGATTTTCTTACAAAATTTAATCCTTTAGCGTTATCCAAAACCAAAAGCAACGACAAAACGAGAGCAATATTTAGCTCACAGCTAGAGTCTCTTGATCGGCACTATGGAATTTTGAATCACCGAGGAACCTAAATGTAACATTTCTGGGAGCAAATACTTCAAAGCTTCTGATATGCTTAACTTGGTACCACAACCCATGTAGGCACCAAGTATCATCACGACTAGATATACCCTAGGGCTTATTCGTAGACAGGCTAAGTACGGGTAGATTAACCCAGAGCTAGAGTCTTTAATGAGTATTACAGTGTTTTGAGATGCCGAGGAACCTAAATGTCATATTTGTAGGGGATAACACATCCAAGTCCCACCAACATTAAGCCATTGTGCCTTTAGTAGAAAGGTTTATTATTATTATTGTTATGTTGGGTTGGCAGAATCTTTATTACACTGGACAAAATACTTGCAGTATTGCAATTAGGGGCTCAAACACCATAGAGATCGAGAAAAGGGGCTTGATGTTATCGTCTAGTCCATTTCCCCCAAATTTCAGGCCTGAAGTCTATCGTAGAATGAATTATCGTTCTTGTTCGTTATAATCATAATTAACTTCATTACCTTCGCCATAGAGAAGACGGAAGGTATTGTTTTCAGTCGTGTTTGTTTGTTTGCTGTGGACAAGATATCTCAAGAACTGCTGGACGGATTCGGATGAAACTTTCAGGGATGTTTGGCTTTGTGACTGGCATGAACTGATTGGATTTTTTGATCGCTCCGGTACCGGACAAGGATTCTAGATTATTTTCCCTGTTTTTTTTTTTTTTACTTACATTTTTGAGAGCGATTGGGTTCATTATTAGTATTCTCGTTTGTGAGTGCAGTCGAGTTTATTTACGATATTCTCATTTTGAAAACCATCTCTGGCTAATGTTTGAGAGGACGTTGGTGTTGCCTTGATGGAGGTTTGCGCTCTCATAGTCGTTGCACGGTGAGCGCACGTGTTTATGCGAACATTCAGTTATGTCAAAGGAACGGGAGGGTAATGCTCAATATATTTTGTAGAGCTTATGCTATATCAAAACACTTATCTTGTGACTTAAGTTATAAACTATTGAGATTTATATGTCATGGCTATAAGCAGCGTTCAGCTTCAATTGTGTGCGCATGTGCGTGTGAGTCTGCGTGTTAGAAAGAAAGTGAGAGAAAGAAAGTAAGAGAGTGCGCGTGTGTGCATGTGTGCACGTGTTAGTGCAAATGAAAACGTTGACATAGGCAATTGCAGATATGTCCATATAAATAATCAGAAATGCACACACACACACACACACACACACACACACACACACACACATATATATATATATATATATATATATTTATATATATGAAACATACATAGGAAGGTATATATATATTCATATATTAACAAATATATGAATATCCCTACACACAACAGCATGTACACATTCAAACCATTATGTGTTTAATACAATTGCGTTTACGTAGTTATTTACTTTATTGACATAACTATTTATCTTACTATTTACATCCAATATGCACAGCAACACCTACTCTTCCATAGAAGGAAAGTCTTAATTATATTTCTACACACACACATATATAAATACATTAATACGTTTAGATATGATATATGCCTCTGTCTGCTAATAAATTATTCAATTAAGTAATTATATATCAAACACAGAAACTCCTATATACACGCTTATGTATTTTAATGTTTATATATATTTGTGAATGTGTGTGCCTATGTGTATATGTGTGACATACACAAAAACACACACACACACACACACACACACACACATATATAGAACACACATACATATCAAACACTGCATATTTTCCAATTTCATATATTTATATAAATTTAGAAGATAATAGATTTAGTAGTTTGTCGAGTTCAAATATTAATTTCCCAAGATGCATGTCAACATTTCAGCATCACGTGACCTTACTTTCAGAATTTAGAGCGTGAGGTAATGCTGCCGTTACGAGAAAGAGTATGTGAGAAAGGGAGATTATGAAGATTGCGAGGATAATGGAGAAAGAAGGCGAGTGAACAATGTGTAGAAGAGAGAGGGAGAAAGGGAAGGAGAGATAGAAAGAGAAAGAGAGAAAAAGAGATTTGTTCTCTATCTCTGGTGAACAATAAAATTCTGCGTAAGGAAGTACCATCATTAAATTACACAAACATACACACACACACACACACACACGTATATATATGCGCAAGCAATTGCCTTCTCTTTAACACAAAGTCATACATACGCGCTCACATGCACGCCCACGCCCACACACATAGACTAAGACACAAATACAGGCAGCCAAACACACGCACCGACACAAAATGCCCCATATACACAGAACTAAGGAGGCGCATAGTCGCATCCCCGAGCGATATTAAAGCGAACTAATGTTTACAATGAACGAAAGTATATACATGTGTATGTCTATACACCCCTCACACACACACACACACACACACACATATATATATATATATATATATATATATATATATATATATATATATATATATAT
>NC_068997.1:22293615-22295294 GCF_001194135.2 Octopus bimaculoides
ATATATATATATATATATATATATATATATATATATAATGCAAAATGGGACAAGAACGCAAAACATCCAGAGAGTTAGGTGATACAAGAAAGGGACAACAAAACATCCAGATAGACGATACAAAGAAAGCAAGGACAGGTCATTCAGAGTTTTCTTTCCTCAGTCGAGTTCCGTATTATCTTTGCAATTTCGGCTGATATATATATGTATATGTAAAGTTGAAACCTTTAAAATTTTGAAGCTTCAAAGCTGCGGTATTGCTGGGCAATACAATTATCCAAAATTAGTTGTGCGGAATGTTTGGCATTCTGATATAAATTTTCGAATCTTTGTTCTCAGATTTTGTTCAACCAAAGCATTTAATCCATCATGTCGAATAACTGATTTTGGCCTACCTCTTGGTTTATTTTCAAGGCTGTCATCTGGGCAAAAGCTTTGGAACCACCTCAGAACAGTTCTGATGTCAACAAAACCAGTACCAAAGGCCCACTTGATATTCTGTAGAGCTTCTGCGGCAGAAAGACCCAGTTTGTATTCGTATGAGGAAAACACTCAACATAGTTTCGTTATTATCATTTTCATATCCGACCCAGTGGATCTTCTGGTTTTTGTACTCTGCGATTACATCCTCACTCCACCCCTTTCTCGAATTACATCATTTTGATTATTCATTCGTAATGATATTCCTAGCGTGTAACATTCCATGGCACTTTGCGTCGTAACCAATTTATGTTCTATCCTCTTAGTAGTTGCCCACGACTAGCGTGCGTATAAGGGCGCAGTTTGGACGGTGCCACTGAAGACTTTGGCACACATGGTACTCTCTACATTTCTTTTGAGCGCATCCTTTATTCAGTTTAATGTCAACCATCTTGTACGTATTCGCTTTGAGAATTCAGCATCCATATCAGAGCGCATATTCACAGCGTGCCCTAAGTAGACTTCTATTCGACTTTGTGCTACCTCTTCCAACCGCATATATAAATACACACACACACACACACACACACACACACACACGCACGCACACACATACACACACACACGCACACACATAAAATAAATATATATGTAAATCATCTTTTCTTTCTTTACTTGTTCCAGTCATTTGACTGCGGTCACGCTGGTGCACCGCCTGGAAGGGCTTTAGCCGAACTTATTTTGTTAAGCCTAGTACTAATTCGATCTCTTTTGTCGAGCCGCTAGATTACAGAAACATAAACACACCAGCACCGGTTATCAAGCTGTGACGGGAGGGACAAACACAGATGCAGAGACACACACAGATATATACGACGGTCTTGTTTCAGTTTCCTTCTAATAAAACCACTCACAAGGCTCTGGTCGGCCCGAGTGTATAGGAGAATACACTTGTCGAAGGTACCATACAGTGGGACTGAACACGGAACCATATGGCTGGGATGCAATCTTTTTACCACACAGCCATACATACAAGTTTGCTACATATATGTGTGCGTGCGTGCGTGTGTGTGTGTGTGTGTGTGTGTGTGTTTGTGTGCGCACGCTGATGTGTTCGTATGTATATACACACACACACACATGTATATCTTGTATATACCTTGGATTTACCATATAACTATACATACACGCACATACACAGACAAATACTTACACATACATACATACATTCATACATATGTGTATATACATACATATAT
>NC_068997.1:22295726-22297526 GCF_001194135.2 Octopus bimaculoides
ATATATATATATATATATATATAAATTCATATATATTTGCTTATTGTAGCAGATATATAGATACTTCATACTTATACAGCTATTTTTGTGGTGTGTATGTGCAAATGTATAATGCACCCTGACTAACGCACACACGCAAATATATATGCACATATATGCACATAGAATGAGAGAGAGATAGAGAAAGAGAGAAAGTGGGTGAGAGAGAGAGAGAGAGGGGGAGAGAGAGAGAGAGAGAAAGAGAGGGCGAGAGAATTCTAGCAACAGGTTATTAGCATCGCTATGCTTCAGCGAATCCATAATATATGTATATGTGTGTGTGTATGTGTGCATGCATCTCTCTCTCTCTCTCTCTCTCTCTCTCTCTCTCTCTCTCTCTCTCCATCATTCTTTCTCTCTCTGTGTCTGTCTATATTTATATGAATATCTAAACACAAATACGCATTCGTACACATAATCAGAGATACACACAATAATTCAAGGGTATATATTTAAATAAAAGAAAATTATAGATTTTTGAACGTTTGTCTAGTTCGTAATCAGTTTCATTGAGTGCGACTTATTTTCTATGATAAGATATTTATTTCAACACTCTTCGGTTTCCAGCATCCAATCCACATAGTATCATTATATGATCACACAAAACTTGCAAAAATTGCGGACCCGAGTACTTATTTCTCATTTTAAAACGGGTACTTACAGTATTGCGCACTTTTGCCCAACTGCTATGTTAACGAACGTAATTAAACAGACACCGTTTATCACATGGTGGCGGAGGACAATTACATGCATAACGGCATACTCACACAGTTACGAGAGTGGGCTGAAAAGTTCATAGACGTGATACTAGAGCTATGAAATCTTTCATGCCTTAATTTCAACTCTTCGTATTCAATAACTGAATTATTTCTTTGCAGGTAACTGATATCTGACTGTTCAAAGAAAACTTCAGATGTAACTACTTGCGACTTCTCTTCAAAATAGGAAAATACTTTGATCTCCTGATGTTTTTATATACCTGAAGTAAAAGGGTTTAGCCTCCAAGGACATTCATGCTAGCATGGTTGTTACATAGTTGGATGATGTTCAATCTTCAACGGTGCAAAATTGAGCAGCTGAAGTGACTAGAGAAAGGAGTGTCTTGAATATGACCCAACGTCTCGACGTTCTGCAACTGCTACCACAAGGAAAACATTGATTGTATTCATCAGATCTTGATGGATGACAAACGATTGACTATAAATCAAGATCATTCTGCACAACGAACTTGGCAGAACGAAGGTGTGTGCTCGTTGGCTGCAACGTCTTCTTGACATTTGATCAGACGCATACCATGTTGATCACAACATGGGAAAATTTCATACTGTTTGTGGCAGATCCAGCTGGTTTCCATGAGCATTTCCTAACCGAGGAAGATTGTCGGGTTCATTTTTAACACTAATAAGGAGGTTAACCTAAACACGATAAGGGAATGTCCCAGCATAGCGCAAGCTCAATGTCTGAAGCAGGGGAAAAATAAAAGATAAACATTTGAAGGAAATGCACCAGTATGGCAGCAAAGCAATGACTAGAACACGTTAAAGAAAAACCTCCTGTATCCATATTGTGATTTGACATTCAAATATTGTTCATTTTTATCATTGATTCTCCGATTACAATAAATATGCACCAGGGACATTTTTCTTATCGTTATGTCTATTGAATATTGGCAGTATTGTACCGAGTCAACTGAAAACGATATGTGTAAGTATGCATTCATGTAATCATATATATATATATATATATATATATATATATATA
>NC_068997.1:22297958-22299545 GCF_001194135.2 Octopus bimaculoides
TATATATAGATAGATAGATAGATAGATAGATAGATGAAAACGAGAGAGAAGTCATAGGAACAGATACATGCGATATTATCAGGTAGCACTCATTGTGGCCTAATGAACCGTTGGTATCAATTATACGAAACGGAGATCGCCTTTCACACACATCAAAGCCGAGATACGGTTGGTGTCTGGAAACCTCATACGAATTTTTGGCCATGACATGATTAACTGACAAGATCTTTGACTATTGTTATTCATCTAATGAGCGGAGAGCTTAGGATAATAGGGCATATTGTTAAAGATAGCCGTGTATCATTATAGGTACTTAGGTTCGGATTCCAGTAAGGAAACACCCTAATTTTTGCCATTTTCGTTCTGTAAAAATTTATGCATAAGTATGTATACATGAATGTGTACGATTGTGCGTATGTGTGTGTGTGGGTGTGCGTGTGTGTGTGTGTGGATGTATGTGTGTGTGAGAGAGAGAGAAAGAGAGAGTGAGAAAGAGAGAGAAAGAGAGCTTGTTTGTGTATGTGCGGAGTATTTATATACACTAGTACACCCGAATTGCTAAAAATGACGGCGTTGTAAAGTTATATGCGAATAGAAGTATAAGGAAAACACAGTTTTAAAAAAGAATTAAGTACATTCACTCACTTTATGTAGTGTAAGAGCCAATGATAAGGATTCATGCCATATTTGCTCGATTCAAGTTGAAGTTTGACTACTTGTTAGTTTGTATGTAGAGAATATAGTTCAAATTGCCATATGATGGATTCCGACTTTGTTGATTGACGCTAGTCATTATGTCAGAATATCAGGCTACTGTATTCAAATATTTGTTCAATCTACATTAAAGTAATATCAAAATGAAAATGCAACTTCTGTTAGTCTTAGAAAATTGGATGCGTTACTATGATATACGCTCTGCCACAACTCTTCAAAAACTTCAGCAGAAACACGTCAATGATTTCTCTTTAATAAATTGGGTTAATTTATACAACAGTGATAAAGAAATAAGGACGAATACTTCAATTGATTAACATACATGCAAATTGCGTAACAGAGAGTCATTTTATATGTGCAATAGTAGAACACTCACGGAGGAAGCTTAGCGAGGGTCCATTGTACTTTCATTAATAGTATTCAACATGTTGCTTCACTATGTTCTACAACTTTCACATTGGTGCTCCAGCATGACCGCAGCTGCATGTCTGAAATGAGTTAAAGAATAAAAGTGTAAAAGAACTTAAGAAAGCTATTCGACTTCCACGCTATGTTATCATAAATCGAAGTCAAACTAAGCTAAAATCACGATTTCACCATCATAACTTCTTCTTCTTCTTCTTCTTCTTCTTCTTCTTCTTCTTGTTGTTGTTGTTGTTGTTGTTGTTGTTGTTGTTGTTGTTGTTGTTGTTGTTGTTCTTCTTCTTCTTCTTCTTCTTCTTCTTCTTCTTCTTCTTCTTCTTCTTCTTCTTCTTCTTCTTCTTCTGCTTCATTTTCTATGTCTACTTCCTCATCTTCTCCACCCCCTATTGTTTTTGTATGCATTTCGGGTGCGATATTGAACATTTTTGAGATAAAATTTAAAATGCAAAC
>NC_068997.1:22300258-22301965 GCF_001194135.2 Octopus bimaculoides
TATATATAGTTCCAGCTATGTGCGATTAATTTTTAATTAAAATAGAATTAAGAATACACCTTGGGATATCTCATTACATTTTTGATATTTTTTTTTTATCATCATTAAGAGATTTATTGACGTATGGCAAACAGACAGACAAACTAAATTGCAGAAATCTAACTCGCACGATGACATGAGCAATGTGTGTTTAGTTAAAGACACTGCTGCATATGGAGAGAGACAATCAATTGTGTATATAGTTAAATGTCGAACTGCATAGAGGGTGAGAAAAAGATGCTGCATGTTTAGAATTGGAGACACATACACACGGAACACAGATAGACGGATGCAACTCTGTGGATGGCGAAGAAAAGACAGGTGTATATGTATGTCATTTTTATGTGTTGTGTACCTCTTTTCCTCTATATATCAATGTATTACGATGTATGGTATGCAGATATACATAAAAGAATGTATATATATATATATATATATATATATATATATATATATATATACACATATAACGTACATACGTATATTCATATTTCCTAATGTAAGCATGTATATATATATATATATATATATATATATACATACGAGGTCCGATCAAAAAGTATCTGGTCTGTTGCCATAGTAACGAAGCCAAAACACGCAGAATGAAGCCGCTTTACAAAGATTGACCTTGAACTCTGCTATTCCTGTGTACTAAGTTTCAACGTATTAACTCACTTACTCTGTTTAGAGCAGAGCTTCGAAGGAAGGTGTGTAGCTTGTGATCGCCACATTGACCATGACAAAGGAAGTTGTCATGGCGATACTTGCTTACAGACTTGTGCAATTTTGCACAAAAGGTATGGAGAGCAGTGTATGACTGCACACAAGTGAACGAGTAAAGATTTGGTAAAATTTGATGCCGACTCTCTGTTCAACTTTCTCTGTCATTGTGAATGCGACGATCAGCAGCTGCACACCCTCCTTCCAAGAACTGCTGTAAACAGGGAAATTTGTCTAAAACTTTAAAGCTGTGCACCTGCACAGCAGAAATCAAGGTCAGTCTGTGGAAAGTGGCTTTACTCTGCATGACTGACCTTCGTCACTATGGCAACTGTTCAGATCAGACCACGTATATATATATAACGTTTGTAGTACTGGACTACCTTTACCATCCCTTTGATTTACAGTTTAAATTATCGCCTTATATTTGAACCCTTTATACACCTGTCATCACATCGTAATCTTCTGTCATACATTGATATGAGACGAACTGCATTTGATGCAGACATTAATAAATTTCATTGTTCTATTGTCGAGCTATATGTATTTTCTATACAAGCCGTGATTAACATAGAGACTGTGTTTGAGGACGATCAGTCGACAGACACTGTTACATTATATGTGTGTTTGTGCTTGTGCGCATCTATGTATGTATGTACACACACATATATGCATATATATACATACATAAATACATACATATTATATAAATAGAGGAATTTATCTGTAAACATATGTGACACTTATTCGGTAGCCATGATAAAACTCCGAGTTTCGGATGCCGGGATGGAAGCCGACGTCAACATCTCTTCAGTTATCCGGCCATTGAAAATTCACAGGAATTCACAGGAATTTTCAGCCGAAACTCGGAGTTTTATCATGGCTACCGAATAAGTGTCATATATTTTTACACACACACACGCATATATATATATATATATATATATA
>NC_068997.1:22303021-22303840 GCF_001194135.2 Octopus bimaculoides
ATATATATATATATATATATATACACATATACAAATACATATATGTATATATTTATTTGTATCTTTATATATATATGAATGCTTAGTGTGCAAAGATACATCACACACATACATATACACACATATATATTATATGAGACTCGATTTTAAGTTCGTATGTTTTAGCAGCATATGTGAGTCTTTTTATGTATGAATCGTTATCGATTACACAAGAAACATATGCATTAGTGTCATCAATCTCTCATTTTCTCTATCGTTATTTTACACTATCCGTCGAATATTATTTCCTCTTCTTTCTATTCGTGGAGTTACATGGCTTAATGGTTAAGGCATTGCTCAGAAGATCGTCTGATTGAGATTTCGATTTCTGGGCAGGACAATACGTTGTGTTTTTAAGCAAAGTACGTCATTGCACTTTACTCTCATGAACACAGCTGGAAGGAAAGAATAAGTTATTTATTCCATTCACTAATTTTGGAATTCTATTCGCATACACAGGGAATCATTTACAGCCTTCTACGTCAATAAACCATTATTGTTCCTGAAAATTGTTTTTTTTTTAATACTTTCTACAGACTACTCGAAACTTACTATCATCCTACAATTTGATCCTTGGATCTTACCCTTTCCACATATATACTTGTGTGTGTGTGTGTGTATGTATGTACATACATACGTATAGATATTATATCTCTGTACGAAACGATCGTCTGCAAGAATTAAACTTCTTATAAATTTTAACATCTTGTTCCCTCCAATCTTAACAAAACTGATGGAATTTATGGAAGTTCATACACACACACACATACACACACACAC
>NC_068997.1:22304643-22305367 GCF_001194135.2 Octopus bimaculoides
ATATATATATATATATATATATATAGAGAGAGAGAGAGAGAGAGAGAGAGAGAAATTACGGGAAAACAAAAGACGAAGACAGGCGTATGAACAAGAAAGTGTATTAGGGTGATGTTCTGCAAAGTGACAAAATCGTTTACGTTTCGAGCCTACGCTCTTCAACAGAAAGGAATAAGAGAAAGTACAGATAGAGTATAAAAAAAAACTTGAAACTTTAGCGATCAAGCATGGTGACTAGTTGGGGAAAAAAGGTTTGACAGGAGAGGTAGAAAGAAGGGCAGATAATAAAGTATTGGTGATCCGAGACAAAGGTGCGCGTGCATGTGTGTGTGTATGTGAGAATGTGTAAGTGTGCGTGTGGATACGAACTCGTGATTTTTTTACGTGTATCGATGTGTGCGTGTGTAAGTTTGTGCGTCTGTAATGTGTGTGTGGATGATTGTGTGTAGGTTCGCGGATGATAGTGTGTGGGCGTGCAGATGAGGTTGTGTGGTGTGGGTGCTGCGAAGTTTCGAAGATACATTAAGTATTCAGAAGTATACAATCCCTCTTTATTTGTCTCAAACATTTTTATTTACTGCCAAAATTTTGGTCACATCGAGTCCAGCCTGGTGACTGACACGGTTCTACAAACACACACAACCGCTTACACTCATAAACGCACATATATACATGTATATATATATATATGTATATATAAGTATATATATATATATATATATAT
>NC_068997.1:22306254-22311365 GCF_001194135.2 Octopus bimaculoides
ATATATATATATATAATCGCATACATGTTTATATGCGTATATTTGCTTATGCATTTATGTATGTGTGTGTGTATTTAAGAATATGTACATTAATTTATATCATTATATTAGGGAAAAATCATATTTATTACGTAACTCAAAACTACATAAAATATCTATGGTTATATATCATAGTGAAGTGTGATATTTATAACAGTAAGACGATATGGAATAAAATATTTAAACATGATCATTTAGATAAATAATCTCAAATGAAAAATTATATATTAATGTATTATATTAATATAGAGAAAAACATATATACAAAGCCTGAAATTGATATTTCAATGTTTATACATACACGCTCGCATATTTATCTACCTATATCTTAATATATACACACAGAGGCATACATACATATATATATATATGAATGTATATGGTTATAAAAGAACATTCTGTTTCTATTCTCAGCACGAGTAATTATTGTTTTATTTTAAATATTCTGAATTTAATTTAAGGAAACCGAGGGCCAGAACTGATAGAATGCTTCTGTATTTGACATCATTTATTTCGTTACTACTCTTCTAGTTCCCGAGTTCGAACTTTAGCAGATATCACCATTGTTGAATATCCCTGTAGTTTCAGTTGGCTACAATATATGTGTGTGTGTGTGTGTGTGTGTGTGTGTGTGTGTTAATGTGTTGAACTTTAATCCCTACACAATTATCTCTCTCTCCATTTCTTTTCTATTCAATCATTTCTGTCGTAGAGCGTAAGCTCGAAACGTTGATAACTTATCCATTTTTCTCGAGCGTTAAACCAATACCCCTGCTTGTTGTACACCACCTGTCTTTGTCTTTTGTTTACTCTAACTTTGATCTCCGTGTGTGTGTGTGTGTGTATTTGTCTGTGTGTGTGTATATGTGACTGTGCGTGCATGTTTGCATGTGTACGTGTATGATTCTCCTTTGAGTTTTACTTACGTTATCCTTAAGAGGGCTGAAACCGCACACTAACAAGGAGACAAACTTTTCTGAGTTAAGAGAGTTCCCGATGTTTGTAAATACGTCGTTGAGGTACATATATTCACCTAAAGAATCTCCGTTCACTTCTGTGGGGGAAAGGGTGTCACTGCCTTCTAGAACGACACATTCCATCAACCACCAGACGTCAACATATTCAGCTCTGTACCGTTAATTTGTTTGTCAGTTAATTGACTTAACCACTTGAACATGTTCCTTAGTAGCTGGATATCTTTGATCGTGAGTAGAAGCAGTGGGGAATCATAATAGCCATGTGTGTAAAGGGATTCTGTGGGATTTAAATAATTAACACCTGTTAAAATGGGTTTTTCGTTCTTAAATGAACTCTCAACGAACAGAAATTTTTATATTTACATTCTTAAAGTAAAACCTATACCACAACGAAAGTAAAAACTATATGGCAGAGAAGGAAACAAGCAATAAGTGATGATCAAGAATAAGAGAGTGAGAATATGAAGAAAAGGGCATAAATCTAATTTGCCTTATTTAGCTATATACACCGCATTCCCACTGAGTGTAGAAATACAATCAAATGATTAGAAATGTGTACTATGTTGACACTGTGACATTCCTTTATCTAAAATCTTTTTTCTGATTTTAAAATTACGTTAATTGGCATATCACCTGATTTTGTCCGTATCAGGTTTATGTGAAAATGTGAATAAGTATAAGAAAGGAAATCCGTAGACTTTCTCAAACGATTCTTATGTTATCAGTTACATATCAATGTTTTATTTTATTAGTGTCACACTGTATGGTAAGTTATTGTCTTTGAAATATGGTGGTTTTATTTGGCTCATATGACAGGATTATACCACAGGATATTTCGTAGTTTTATAATTTTGTATTTCTTTGCAAAAATGTTGATACGAATGCAATAGTGTAATAGTTGGGAAGAACTATCTACTGAATTTAATAAGCACATTCACCAGTTGCTTGAATATACTTCTCTACCTTTTCCGAGTAGAGAAGTATATTTTGCTCCCCAAAAATATTTCATGGGGCAATAATTTTAAATGCTTAACGTTTAAGTGATGTTTACAGTTGCTAAATGACTATTGTAAGCGTATTTATTTGTTTACTCGCGTTATAACTTCAAAATATGCAGAACCTTCACCCAAATAACTTCAAAATTAGAAACGTTGTGTACCGCACTATATGTGAAAGGTTTTCAGAAAACTAGAGGGGGTAAACTGAAAAGAAACAAACATCAGCACCCTATTAGCATGCAATAAAGATATGCACTTTAACTCGAAATAAAAATGTATGACGTAAAATTTATTTTTCAGACCTCCAAAAGGCTAAACTTTACGGTAGATACTATAAGTAGAGAAACATCAGAATCAGACACCAACTTCACATATAATATGAAGAACAAGTGTTGTGTAGCTCCACCTTAAAGGAAATCCACCAGCACAATAGCATAAAATTAAGGATAAAATGAATCCAAAAAACGACAAAAGTCAACGAATACAAAGAGATGTATGGTCAAATGTCGATATCAGTAAAAGTAAGCAAAATAAAGGAATAACTACTACAGTCATTCAGTCACATGGCATGCTCAGTACAGAGACGTAGAAAAAGTAAAACGGTTAAAACAAAGAACATTTATAAACATAAAACTATTCAAAGTCTACAGGATTGTATAATGAAAGAATATTTGTGAGAACATAAGCGAACAAGGAAAATAGGGAAAGATATATAAACAAACAACAACCGGTGAGTTTTTTCACAGGCTTTATAGGTTCTTCTATTTTATAGGTTCTTCTATTTTATAGGTTCTTCTATTTTATAGGTTCTTCTAATTTAACAACTTGGGACTTGAGACCTAAAGTGATATTGTATTTTCTCTGAGAGGCTACTATTTCATGACTTTTTAACGTAATGCTAAACACGCGTGATGACGCACAGACATAACACACGTGAATGTGTGTATATGTATGTATGTATGTACGTATGTATGTATGTATGTAAGTATGTATATATGTATGTAAGTGTACATACACATAATTATCATTATTGTAGTGTACTTACAAGATATTCTATATTTCAAGTCCATTTCACACCGTGTTGAACATATATACCCCACCACACGTGCGTGTGTGTATAAATATATACACGCACACACGTATGTATATATGTATGTATTCATGTATGAATGTATGTATGTATCCAGCACGATGCAAGATAGACTTCAAACCCAGAAAAATATCGTCGTGTATTTACATTGTAATAATATGCATCATTTGTGATGTACGGCCATCACTGTTTCCATAAATTTAATCAATCCATATATCATATGGTGGTGTAGTTGATGAAACGCCACTAAAAATCTGGAAGATTATTTATATTCAATATTATCTTGGGTGAATTAATTTGCCAGATAAAGATTGTGTTTCAATACACAATTCGGTTTTGAACATTATATGAAATTTGTTGCCATCCCTGCGGTACGATTTCAAATGAACCTAGATTCTCATTTTATCGTGAGTTTATTTTTACCTTATAAATAATATTCAATCGGGTTGTAACATGACATGCTAGAAATGGGAGTCAGTTCCCCACCCAAACAAAATTTTTTCGTACCGTCTTAGTACGTTTTTGAGTGCTGCGGACGTCGAAAAACGTTGGGGATTATCAAAACTGAAATACTTTTGATTATAAGATTGTGCCAGCTTGGCCGAGCTTCCCTAATTCAACAAAATGGTGGATATATTGTAGAATTGGCGGAGAGTCTAACTGAATATTTTATGTGGTCTTATTTTCGGTTTACAAATCATTTTTTGCATTCATTCAGAACAAGTGAATATAAATGAATACACCTAGGTATATAATAAAGTTATGTAGAGGACTCTTTTATAAATAATACATTTATATATGTCGGAAAGCAAAGTATTAGGTTCGTGCATCGTATACTGTCTTTTTCACATTGCATGGTTACAAAACTTACTTAGCTCTTAATAATAAAGTTTGTGTTAAAGATATTTTCGCCTCTGTGAAACCGTGACCTGTTCACTGACAAAACTTCGTGCAGCACGAAGTTTTGTTAATGAACAGGTCGCGGTTTCAAAATGACAAAAATATGTTGACACGAATTAAATTTAAATGTTGAAGTGAATCTAATGGTTTTTGTGTGTTCTTAAATGACTCATAAACATCTTCCACGCTGCGATTATATTTATGTATATATTATTAATATATCTCAGGGTAGTAAAAAAAAAAAAAGAAATTTGTTTTACTACCAGTGGTCAAGGGAGAAGAAAAAAACTAGTGAATAGACAATATATTATTCATATAAATATATACAGTGTACATTTAAACACATAAGAGAGATGTCCTATTATGGACATCTCTCTTATGTGTGTAAATGTACACTGTATGTATATATATATATATATATTAAAATACAGAGATGCATATAATAGGACATCTAACCCGCGAGAAAGATCAGCAAAAAACTCTATACCACTCTATACCACTCTTTCTAGCGGGTCAGATGTCCTATTATAGGCATCTCTGTATTTTAATGAATAATATATATATAGTCTATTGACTAATTTTTATTCTCGCTGGACCACTGGTGGTAAATTAAATTTCTAAAATTTTTTTGCTGCCCTGTAATTTATTAATGGTAATATATATATATATATATATATATATATATATATATAGGTAGATAGATAGATAGATAGATAGATAGATAGATATAGATATATACTTATATACATACTAAAACTGCAAATTAGCCACCCACGTTATTTATAACTTTCACTTTTACTGTTTATGAAATCAGAGAAAACTTATCAAGTGACAAAGCGAGCTGAGTTTCACCATAGTCGCGATGAGAGCCACTGATGAGCATTAGGCTGCGTAAGCATTAAAATGCGAAATCATCGGTGATCTAACTATATCTGCTACTGTAGGGGGCTTGCCTCCCTTGTCAGTCATTAAGGTAGTGTTTGTGTGGCTATTAATTTTGGTGATGATTACTGCCCTTTGTCACTTTTGTGACGTATATATTTCTGCCTTTAGGTTGTAAAATTGCGAATTAGCCACCCACATTGTATATATATATATATATATATA
>NC_068997.1:22311375-22312985 GCF_001194135.2 Octopus bimaculoides
GATTTTGTATTTAAAAAAAAAATGAAGTAGTCAGGAGTTGAATAAAAACTTTATAAATAATAATTTATCTAAATCCTGATCACCTCCATTTATTTATTTATATATATATATATATATATATATATATATATACTCGTGGTATTCAGGTTAAATTTGAAGACTTTTGTCAGTATATACATGTGTGTGTCTGTGTCTGTGTCTATGTATGTACAAGCGTTTATGTCTGTTTGTGTGTAAAGAGAAAGAATGCTTAGGAAGACGATAATAACAACTGTTGAGATAGAAAATAATAATACAACTCCATTTGACTTCCCACTATCCGGTCACCCATTGCATATATTATTAATCCCAGCTGGTTTGATGGAAGATATATGTGATGTGATCAAAATGCACATGAGGGGATTAACTGATAATTGAGTCTTTATGTTAATTCTTTCCCTGAAGAATAGAATACTGTCGGTGTAAATTAGAGAGATTGAGAGAGAGAGAGAGAGAGAGAGAGAGAGAGAGAGAGAGAGAGAGAGAGAGAGAGAGAGAGAGAGAGTGGGATTTGCTGTGCTATTTGAATATTTCTCGATTTAAACAATAGAAAATAACATATTACTGGCTTCTAGGTCTTGTTAATGTTATGTAAATATGTAGATTGTATTGTATAACGTTCGGCAAATACTGGTGATCGTAGTGGTGATGGATACGGTGCTGGTGTGGTGGTGGTAGTGGCGAGTAAATAAAAAAGAAAAAGAAACAGGTGTAGGGATGAAATGGAGGTGAGTGGGTGAACGTTGTAGTAACGGTGTTAGAGCTCTGAGTTGGTTGGTGTAGGATAGTTGAGTTTTAGATTATAAGATTTTTAATATAAATTCGTGGTGATGGTGTTGGTAGTGGGGGTGGGGGGGCTGATTGTTGATAAGTCTGTTCCAGTGTCTTCGTGTGTGTGTATTTGAATGGGAGAGCGACTGGTAGAAATAGAGAGGGAGAGTCAGAAACAGCGAGCTAGTGAGTGTGTATATGTGTGTGTCTATCTGAATACCATAAAGAAGTGTGATGGTCAAGTAATTTTTGCATATCAGATCAGATTTTCCGTTTTGTTCTGATATTTTCGCCTCATTGCCAGTCGTCTATCTCCCCCCCCCTTCTCATTCTCGTAACAAATATTGATTTCCTTTTCCTCCTCTTACTTCTACTTTTCATTTACCCCTTGAGACAATAGTTGTCCACCCATAGTTGAATTTCTTTGATAGTCTGCACAACTTTATTAAAACTGTTACGTTATATATATATTTCATTTTTTCATTTTCATTTTATCTAGTTTCAGCTCATGAGCTGTGGCCATGCTGGGGCACCGCCATTTGGTGTTGCTACACACTTTTACTTCACAAATTTTACTCCAGGAATTGACATTTGGTGCATGAGAGAGTTTGATGCAGCTACTCTCATCTGCGCCTCCTGCCGTGAAGTTGGTTCATCTGGGACACCTGACAGGAAGAGGTCCAGCCTTGTCTTGAATACACCTACATCCACCGCATGCAGGTCTCTCAAGTCCTTCGGGAGGATATTGAAGAGCTGTGGACCTTTGAAGCCCAGCCTATTGCAGTATCTTGTCCTACATC
>NC_068997.1:22314634-22318982 GCF_001194135.2 Octopus bimaculoides
AACCAGGTGAAGGACATTCCTCCTGGGGTTAAAAAGAGTAGTAACGGTGTTCTGTAAGGATTCCAAAATAGATTCCAAAATTTAAAAACGCAATAAATTCCAAAATTTAAAAGAACGGCTGGAACTTAGTTGCCAACCTAATACACACACACACACACACACACACACACACACTCACACACACACACACACACACACACATATATATATATATACTTACACACGCACATTTATGTATATACACACACATAGGCACAAACTTACACATACATACACACCTAGACACAAACACACACACATCGGGAGACGGATGGCGGAATAGATGTCTCGAACAAAATATTTCTCTTGGTGTGTCGATCCGATCCTAGTCTGTCTCTTTATTCTGAAGTCGACATCGCCATTCCTCTCTTTCAAGATTGATAGAATATCTTCCATGCATGACCATCGCTATCAGTGTCTTAAGGGCATGCACCAGCATGACCGAAATATAATGGCCAAACCCTTTAAAAGAATAAAATAATCTGAAATTGCATTAGCATAATTAATGGGTATTGAGTTTATTTTCAAGTCTTTAAATTTACAACCTGAAGTTTTTGAACGAAAGTGTTCATCTAAGTGTCTGCAAGCAAATGATACTTTCAGGGAGCAATTGAGTGAAACCATCAAGCTATTGGATCTCTTTAGGGCTGAAGATATCCTGATGCCCGATGATTTAATAATCATGCACTGGCAGTTTGAAATAAATGGGATCAGAAACACGATATTGTTTGGATTTTTTTTTTTTTGTCGTTTCCTTGATTTTTTTTCTGTGGGTTTTGGTAAAGAGTTTATGCTGTTAATTATTACAACTCTCCAAGGGAATGAGCTGGCAAAATCGTTACCGCGTAGAGCAAAATGCTTAGCAGTATTTCGTCCGGCATCCATTCCTAGTCAATAAAATATGTACCAGTTGAGCACTGGAGTCGATGTAATCGACTTACGCCCGAAATTGCTAGCCGTGCGCTCAAATTTGAAACTAATTATTACTACCTCGGGTATTATTGATTTAAAATTTTAGCACAACGCTAACAGTCTTGGGGTAGAGAGTGCGTTGATTACATCGACTCCAGTATTCAACTGGTACTTATTTTCTCCACTCCGAAAGGATGAAAGGCAAAATCTACCTCGGTGAAATTTGAACTCACAACGTAAAAGCAGACAAAATGGCGCTATGCATTTTGATCAAGTTTCTAACAGCTAGCCGTCATAAACGTCTGTTATTATTGATACTATTTATTATTAATATTATTAGAGTAGCGAGCTTTCAGAGCCGGACAAAATGCTTAATGAAAGTTTTTCCAGCTCCGCGTTCTGAGTTCAAATTCCACCATGTTCGACTTTGTCGTTCATCGTTTCAGGGACGATAGATAAAGAACCAGTGCAACATTAGGGTTCATGTAATTGACTAGTCACCTCCCGCAAAATTTTTATGCCGTGTGCCTTTGGCAGAAAGGAATATTTTTATGACTATCATCATCATTGTCATTATTAACAGACAGGCAGGCAGAATAATTAGCACAGAAGAAATTCTTAGCGGCATTTCTTACCGTTTTCCGTCTTTAGTTCAAATTGACTTTCATCTTTCGAGGTCGATAAAATAATCACCAGCAAATAGTTGAGGGCGCAATGAAAATCAAGTAACTGCCTCCCCAAACATTTCGGGCCTTCTTCCCCAAATTAGAAAGAACCATTTTTTTTTGTTTTGCGTCGTCGTCGTTGTCTTCGTCGTCGTATTATTATTATTATTATTATTATTATTATTATTATCAGTAGTAGTAGTAGTAGTAGTAGTAGTAGTAGTAGTAGTAGTAGTAGCAATAGTAGTAGAAGTAGTAGTAATAGTAGTAGTAGTAGTAGTAGTAGTAGTAGTAGTAGATGCTTTATTTCTTGGTCTACTCAGCTGGTGAACATGTGTTGTACCTGTAATTCAAAGGCCTAGCCACGTCACATACTGTGTCATGTTGAATCTCCCTGAGAACTACGTTAAGGGTAAACGTGTCTGTAGAGTGCTCACCCACTTGCACGTTTATTTCACGAAGCAGGCTCTTCCGTTGACTGGATCAACTCTAACTCTCGTCGTCTTAAACGACGGAGTGCCATTTTGTTTTGCAGTCTCTTTTTGTTTCTTTTTTTTTTTCAGTATATACATTTCTATGCGGTAATAAATAATACAGAAGCTTCACCATTTTTCTAAAGCGTTTAATAGAATCAAACAATATTTACACGATGCTTCTAAATTGTGGTGTCAACAAATCAGTATATTATTTTTTTTCTTATTCGCTCGCCTAAGAACCAGCCAAGCAGAATTGATGGAGATCACACATCTGTTATGCAGGCCAAAGATATAGTTTGGAAAAAAAAAAGGCGAAAAAATAAACAGAAAGAAAAGATAATATATTAAGTTATTCTTGCTTGTAATACACTTTCTCATCACAAATAAAACTACGCCATATTATAACATGCGATATCACACCTTAGCACAACGTGATCCCTTTGGCTCAATGGAATACACTGCGAATTAATAACTCCATTCCGATGGTCGTTGCGTTCCTTTGAGGAATATGCTTTCTTCGCACTACATATTAATTTTAGGTCAAATCTGACCGACCTGTAAACTGGAAACCCAGAATGATATTAAACCAATTAATATTTTTGGCAAAACGCCATAAAGTGGAATTAAAATTTAGTACCAATTGTTAGTTATGTTGCCTTAATGTTTGAATATTCATAGCTTTTGCATATAGTCGTTACTGCTATTGCAGGCCTCATGATTGTAGTTGTTATTGTTGTCGCTACTCTCCCAGACGTTGGTGGGCTTCTCACGGTTGTGATATCAATTAATATCATTTAGAATCCAATACACAATGGGCTGATTAGTTCGAATCAGAAAAATGAATGAGACACACATAACGTTTTAAAGATAGCAATTTTTTAAAATGTGGCATGTTTTAGGATGTGTACTGTTGTTGCTGTACTCTTCCACCACAACTTTCTCTCACTCTTTCTTCCTGTTTCTGTTGTGCCTGTAATTCAAAGGGTCAGCCTTGTCACACTGTGTCACGCTGAATATCCCCGAGAACTACGTTAAGGGTACACGTGTCTGTGGAGTGCTCAGCCACTTGCACGTTAATTTCACGAGCAGGCTGTTCCGTTGATCGGATCAACTAGAACCCTCGACGTCGTAAGCGACGGAGTGCCAACAACATAATTTATTGACGCATTTGGGCAAGTCTATGTCTGTATTATCTGACAATTGCCAAAAAAAAAAAAAAATGTTTAAAACAATTTTCAACTCTGTAAAAATCCGGTACAAATATTTCATGGTTCAAAACGTTGCTTACGTTTTACTCAACCTGATATTTTCGTTCTGAGTTCAAATATAGTAAATTTCACTGTACAAGAAATTATGTGCACACGTTTGCATTAATATTTATATTACGCTACTTTGGATTTGATAACTGTATAATGATACACACATACATGCAGTCAACTATGTGTATGCGATTGTGTGCGTGCGTGTGTGTGTGTGTGTGTGTGTGTGTGTGTGAGAGAGAGAGAGAGAGAGAGAGTGTTTATATCTCAGAATTTAGGATGCTGAAACAAAACTGTTAGGCATTTTGTCATATTCAGCATGGTGTCGACCAATCGAACTCACAACAAGAATGCATCGAATAATGTGGCCTCGTATTCTTGGCACATAAAAGTACCTGGACATACAGTCTTCGAATCTCATTTATCATAGGAAGCTTCCATCTCAGGGTTGATTTGAGCAACAACAATAACTGCAAAATTCGTAGCAATGATTATAACAAATACACTATATTATGACCACTTCTTTCTAACGACCTTCAACGTGGAAATTCTTGCTACTGGAAATAGTTACAACGAAATCTTCCTTGGTTCTTGTCACTGTACAGTTTATAAGAAAGGAAGAAAAGGAAGATTGTGTCTTGGCTGGAATGTCTTGGGTCATATGTCTTCTCCATTATAGCTGGTCTGGGCACAAACATCATCAACAACAACAGTAACAACAGGAATAACAAAAACGACAACAGCATCGCATTAAACGTCGTTTTACCATGAATGAAAATACACAATATCAATAACAATTATCTCAAGTTCGGAAAACAATCAATAAGTCATCAATCAGAAATGCAATGAAGCGACAGAAATACGATCTTTTTTGTACTGGAGTGACAGGGAAATTAGATAGTAGTAGTAGTAGTAGTAGTAGTAGTAGTAGTAGTAGTAGTAGTAGGAGGAGGAGGAGGAGGAGGAGTGATTCCAGTGTGTAGGGATTGTTGTCACT
>NC_068997.1:22319263-22321933 GCF_001194135.2 Octopus bimaculoides
ATATATATATATATATATATATATATATATATATACACACACACACCAACATAAACACATACGTATTTAGAGCAAGTCAAATACAAAATATAACAAGAAAAGCCCCTGAATCGTTTACAACTGATAGTTTTAAGTCGATGCTCAGGAATAAAAATCGCTATTGAATGAAATCGATAGAGTTCAAGTGCAACGCTTCGGATATAGTCCTTCTTCAGCTACTAGAGGAAAAATTTCAAAGAGAGAAGAGAAAAGAAAAATTCAGCACAGAGCCTGGAAAAGGCAGGTGGCTTAGGTTCACTGTCCTCCACACAGGTTTCGTATGACAAATTTACTCACAATGCATTTGTCTGCCCGGAAATATAAGAGGCGTCACCTGCTCTGAGATAGGATTAGACTCAAAAGAACAAGCATGTAAAGCAAGCTTTTTAACAATAGAGCCATGCCTGAGCCTATGTTTAAATATATACAAGTTTTCCTTTCTATTAACATTCCATGACATTTATTTGCATACAAATAGATACCTGCTTTTACAGACGAATCCTGAAAGAATATTTTAGTGAAATATGTTTCATGGATGAGGTATTTTCTATGCTTAGTTGATTTCCAATTGATATCAAGAGATGATCCACAACAAAATGTTATTAATGCAGTAGATAATATAGATTTTTATCAGCTGTTCATTCAATGTTGTGTTTTCTCTATTATACTTAGTAACTACAGTGCTGCATAGAAATATATAAGTGCGAATATAAGTGAGACACACACAAAAGCGCGTCTATATAAATATACCTATATTATTAAATAACACATGTATAAATATGCACAGACACACACATTTATATTCATATCCTTACCAATACATACACACATACCCATACACATATATATCTTTAACATCTTTAAAGTGTTTCAGCTCTAAAGCTGTGGTCATGCTGGAGCACTACCGTTGGTTGTGCCAGACCATTATTTGGAGCCTGTGATATGTGGCATTAGGTGAATGAGGGAGTTGATGCAGCTGCTTTCATTTGAGTTCCCTACCGTGAGGTAGGCTCATCTGGAACCCTTGACAGGAGGAGATCCAGTTTTGTTTTGAAGACACCTACATCCACACTTTATTCTGTTCTCTCAGGTAGTCTGGAAGGATATTGAAAAGCTGTGGGCCCTTGAAACTCAGGCTGTTGCAATATTTGCTCCTGTATTTTGATGGAGATGCTGGGATCTTTGGCACTATGCAGTGGCGCCTTGTACTGCTGTTTGTGTAACTTCCAATGCCGAAGTTTAGTACGAGGCTTTCCAGGATTTTTCAGATGTATGTCACTACATATCTTTCCCGCTTTCGTTCTAGGGAGAAGAGTTTTAACTCTTTAAGTCTTCCTCAGTAGCTGATACGTTGCTTTGAGACGATTTTCTTAGTGTAGCTTCGATGGATTGCCTTGAGTTCCACCTTTAAATTTATATTGTGTGGTGATCATAGTTGGGAACAGTAGTCCAAGCCGCTAGGGACGTATGCCCTCCAAAATACCATCATTGTCTCTTTCTTTCTCGTTTTAAAGTTCGAAGGATCCATCCAGCTAGCCGTCTACATTTCATGACCAAATTAATAAAATGTACCTGGAAAGATGTATCATTGCACAAGTCAATCAAGTCACGCACTGATTTTGCAATTCCTCCCGGGCCAGTGTATCCTGTCTGCATGACATTCAGCTTTCTGTGCTGGTAGCACACAAATTTATTTATCGAGGATCGGTACTCAGTCCTTGTTTTTGTTTATATTATTTAATTTTTATTTACTGAGTTCTCCGTTCCATAATATACGAATTATAATCCTTATTTAAGTAAATTCAAATCTGATTACTTCTAAAAAATTAGTAATATTTTGATATTCGTTAGTAGAGCCTAACTCTATATCTATGGGGTAATATGCGTTGTAGTTATTGTAGCTCTAAATCTATCTTCATATTTGTTACGGAATTCTCCCTACGATAAATTAAGTAAATAAAGAACATTTTTGTTAGGTTTCTCTTCATATATATTATGGAATTTTCTCTCCGATAAACTAAATATATAAAGAACATTTTTTGTTAGTTAAATTAAACAATCTTTTTTGTATCAATAACTTTAAATAAAGAGAAGAGTTCTTATATATTACCAATATAATTATCATCTAATTATTTTTTACACGTTTTATTACAGTTTCTAGATTAAGTAAGACCATGGTACTTAATTTATATTCCTATATATTGTTATATATGTTCTTATAATGGTAAAAGATTATCTTCGACATAAACGAGTTTGGATTAATATTATTTGGTCGTATTTGTGACCTTTGCTACTGACGCTACTGTTGTAGTTTATATCCAGGTCAACCTTGTCGTATAAAGGGGTTCATCCCTCAATGTTGACAGAACATTTGTTCATCATTGCTCAGGGGCTTATCTATCGTTCCGTGACCAGCCGAAAACATTCTTTTCTGATTGAGTAAGGAAGCTTGTGGTCCGCTAGAAGTGCATTGAACAGTAAGGAGACTATGTCGAAAATGATGTAATTATTCAACTCCTGCTTTTGTTTCAGTAAATTAAACAGAAAAAGAGTACGTATAATTTTGTTACTTACTATCCTCCGCGTGCGCGCATACACACACACACACACACACACACACACACACACACA
>NC_068997.1:22321943-22322177 GCF_001194135.2 Octopus bimaculoides
ACTATCCTCCGCGTGCGCGCATACACACACACACACACACACACACACAATTAGTGAATGAAAAGGAAGCAAGCATAAACAGTACTAAAAGGCCTAGGACTGAAGATCTGTTCAGTCGGAAGTGATCTGTGTTTAACGACCAACTATTAGTGTTTCAGTTATATGTGTGTGTATGTATGTATGTATGTATGTAAGTATGTATGTGTGTATAAATATATATATATATATATATAT
>NC_068997.1:22322897-22326062 GCF_001194135.2 Octopus bimaculoides
ATATATATGCAGGGATAGATAGATAGATAGATAGATAGATAGATAGATAGATAGATAGATAGATAGATAGATAGATAGATAGATAGACAGATAGATAGATAGATAGATTTAAATGCCTTTGTCTATGTGTGACGACAGAAAGCGAACGAATGTTATACTGAAGAAGTGGTAGATAAATACGACGCTTAATGGATGTGAGAGATTTTGAAAGTGAATCTGAGACAGACAAGCATATACACTGGCAGAAAGAGATGTATAGCGAAAGGGATCGGGTGATTGATGACGGGGTTATGGAGTTAGGCATACTGAAAACGAAAGGGAGAAAACGGTGATGGGAAGGAAAACGAGTGTGGAGTTCCCTTGAACATTTTTCAAACGTTAAATACTTCCGATAACAATGTACGAAACGTAACATCGATTTGTGGCTTTAGTGAATTCACGGAGACTTTTTGAGGGAGACCAAATTAATCCCTGCGAGCAAATTCGACGATAGTAAATTATTTGCACAGCACATCTATTCAGAAAACCACTACGACCAGCATAACTCTCTTGAGAGTCTTTGATACACTTGCTGGCTGTCACAAAGCCAAATATTTTATAATTGTTTGTTGGTACATTGATTGGTGTAACCCAGCGGAAATTTAGTTTGAAATGAAAAGACAAAAATGGTGTCTTTAGTGTTATTCCGGAAAGTTATATGTGTTTATGCATGTGTGTCTGTGCGTGCGTGTGTGAATGTGTATGTATCTGTATGTATATACACATTATATATGTATCAATGCACATAATTATGCTTATATATATATATATGCATGTATACATATGCATGTTTATAATTATAAATGCGGATGCAAAAATTCAAAAGAAAGCAAAATATAAGGAAAACGAAGACACGAGTAAGACAGGAAGTAGTAGCAGCAGTAGTAGCGGCGGTGGTGTTACTAGTAGTAGTAGTAGTAGTAGTAGTAGTAGTAGTAGTAGTAGTAGTAGTGGTAGTGGTAGTAGTAGTAGTAGTAGTAGTAGTAGTAGTAGTAGTAGTAGTAGTAGTAGTAGTAGTCAACGATGCTCTCTAATACTGGAATGGGTATCCGACTATAAATGCCTGGGTAACCCAAAACAAACCTGGCAATAATCAACAATATTACCAACAACAACAACAACAACAACAACAACAACAACAACAACAACAACAACAACAACAACAACAACAGTATTTAGCATCCTTTAACATCAATATTAGCAACAATAACAGTAATCACAATAGCATCAACAACAACATGAACAATATCTACATATAGCAGATATAATGCTGGGTGAGAAGCTATGTTTGTTTTCGTAGACAGGTTACAAAGAGTTTCCTTCCACGCCCTTAAGGTGAGCATGGAGTGCGCGCGTTGTATGAGCTTTATAATGTGTGCGTATTTGTGAGTGCTTGTGTGTGGTGGAACGAATTTTGTAATCTTAGAAGGTTAAATGGTTTTATTTCATTTTTATAATTTCTTTTTGTTATACTTTGTGTTTCCTTTTTCAAATGAGCAAAACCTGCCGTGTCCTTAGGGATCGGCGAAATGACAGACTCTGTGTAAATTTACGAGATAATAAATAAGTCATTTTTCAGAATACCAACCATGCTCAACGATTTCGGTCACTGACAAAGTAACTACTTCACCTCTAGCAGCAGTAGTAGCAAACCGAACAAGACTAGTGTCCTGCACGTGGAAATCTCTACAGTAGCTCTCCGTCTATAAGAAATAGTAACCAGATTTCCCTCATGTCACAAATGCACATGACTTATGATTGAATCACATTTGCTCATTTTTTTTTACTTTTCAGACCTTCAAAACAGCATTGTTCATAGCCGCAGGCGTGGCTGTGCGCTAAGAAGCTTGCTTTCTAACCACATGGTTCCAGGTTCAGTCGCACTGCGTTGCACATTTGGCAAGTGTCTTCTACTATAGCTTTAGGACGACCAAAGCACTGTGAGTGGATTTGGTAGACGGAAGCTGAAATATATATATATAGGTCTGGAGGTGATGTACATATATATATATATGTACGTTTTTGTATATATATATATGTGTGTGCGTGTGTGTGTGTGTGAGAGAGAGAGAGAGAGAGAGAGTGTGTGAGCGTGTGTGTTAGTGCGCGCGTAAGTACTTGGTACTAGAGCACAACAAGGAACTCGGTATGAAGCAAGTGATTGGCACAAATCAACACACTATAAAAGAGCATCATTATTATTTCTTTTTATACAGGTCTTGTTGCAACTCCTGGTGTCATACATCATTATTATTATTATTATTAATATTATTATTATTATTATTATTATTAGTAGTAGTAGTAGTAGTAGTAGTAGTAGTAGTAGTATTGCTAATGTAAACAGACATTGAAAGAGAGAATCGAAAGCAAAACAGGCACAACTAACCCACATACCCATACTGCCATCCAGCCACACACCCACACACCCACATCCGAGAACGCAAATACGCAAAAAACATGCACAGATATATACATACTGATTTTCTAACAATGAAATGTTGACGTATGTAGGTACCATTGGTTGTTTATACAGTGAGATAACAAGACTGGTGTTTTATTCTAAATATATTGCTTTGTCATTTGTTAAACGTCTGTTTTCGAAAATGTCTGCTACTTTTTTTTGATTTTTTTTTCATTCAATTTCTGTTTGCCATTGTGTTTTTGTTGATTTTTATGGTATTATTTGTTTACCTGAATTTTATTTAATTTTTTTTTTCTATTTATTTATTACATTGCTGTCGTACACACATACGTACATGAATACATACACAGATGCATACATGAATAAAATTACATACAACTCCGTCTGTTTCGACGATGAGTATTTCAGTTATTCCATCCACTGAACTGCCGATTCAGTGGATGGAATAACAGTCTGTCAGATATAGGCCATGATGAATACCACAAGGTATTGAAAATACGTATTCGCCTTTATATATTTAATTCTTTATATTGAACACTCAATATTTCATATATTCAATAAGACATATTCCATATATTCAATAAGACATTCAATACTTCATTTCATTGTACCATCCATTTTTATATTATATGTTATATATTCCATATTCTATATCCCACATCAATTTTGCAAGAATATAAATACAACATAAAAAACAGACAGAG
>NC_068997.1:22326915-22327225 GCF_001194135.2 Octopus bimaculoides
TATATATATATATATATATATATACATGTATATAACAACCACAGTTGCTAGTTCTAATTGCACTGAAAAGTAATGGCTATTCTCTATAGTTGTCGTTAATCAGCGGGAGGAAGTGTCTCCTGGGGTTATAAAGAGTAGTAACATTTTTTACTGCAGAAGAGCCATAATGTGGTGGTAACGACCATTACTTTATATATGTGTCTGTGTGTGGTAAGAAGCTTGCTTCCCAACCACCTGCTTCTTGGTTCAGTCTCACTGCATAGCACCTGGGCAAGTGTCTTCTACTATAGCTTCGAGCCGACTAAAGCCT
>NC_068997.1:22327235-22335197 GCF_001194135.2 Octopus bimaculoides
CGACTAAAGCCTTGTGAGTGGATTTGGTAGACGGATAAATATATATATATTTGTGCGCGTGTGTGTGTGTTTGTCCCTCCACTATCGCTTTACAACCGATGTTGGTGTGTTTATGTCCCCGTAACTTGGCGGTTCGGCAAAAGAGACCTATAGAATAAAGTATTAGGTTTACAAAGAAATCCTGGGGTCGATTTGTTCGACTAAGTGCGGTGCTCCACCGTGGCCCCAGTGGAGCTAGCGACGAAAGAATGGAAAAAAAATTTTCTGGTACTAATCCTACAGGAAAAGGACTTATCTCGTCCGTATACACATGAACGTGTTATTGCTTTGATAACACGAATAACTATGACATGGATTGTGACTAATGAAGACCTAAATACGGAGAAAATATTCTATATTTCTTTTACCTCAGTGTTGTGACTCCCAACATTTGATGAGCCACGAACATCCTCCATTCATTAACTTCAAATAATATGGAAGTCAGTAGAACTACTATTCTTACATGGAATTCTCAATAAATGTATTCAGTGCAATATGCTTTCGTTTTATCGCTCACATACTCATTCATATACATGTACACATATGTTTGTGTATGTGCGTATAAGTATATTCATATACGTTTATATATATATGTGCGCGTGTGTGTATGACTGTGTTATGAGTGTATATGTGGCTCGATTTCACTATATACGTATACATACGTCTATTTATTCTTAATGCAAGATACTTTATTTTAACATATTCTTATTTCTAGTAAGCATGTCTGTGGATGCGTATATGTATATGAGTGACTACATATAATTATGTCTGCGGATTGCTATCTATATATGAGTGTCCTTACTTATGTACAAGCATACACCAAGATCAATACATATAAATACATATGTATATTTAGTCTTGATTCAAGATATTATTTTGTTTAACGTATGCATATTTGTGATAACTATTCAACACATATTCAAAAATTATCTCCTAGATAATCCTTAGTCATAAAGAATTTTCGTCTTAAATTTACTTCTCTTGCAGTTTATATCTTTTCGTCTTCCATTTATACTTCCATGTTACAAAGAACAAAAGGAAAACCAAGTAAAAAACCCCAGAACGAATAACCCTGACGCTAGTCTCCTTAATGTGACTTATTGAAGAATTTTGACACCGCTGATACCAATTCGGTATATAGAAACATGAGTTAATATTTATGATTGAGCGATTATCATATAAATGGTATGTATTTAACAGCAGACTGGCGTTATGAAAAAAAGAAAATTATTTTAATACAAAAAGAAAAAAAAATTATAAAAATGAAATGAAAATCGTGTTGGGGTGAGAGATAAATGATTTTTCGATTTTTGGCACCTGGTGGCAGAAGGCATCAACCGTTATGAAGACACCTGAGAACAAAGCAAAAAAATCAATGATTTTAAATGATGTCTCTGGCACAGTGTTGTGTCAAATGTCTTAAAACGAAAAGTAACCCGGTCCATCCAGTGAGCGTGGAAAACTGTGTCACATGCTAGAAACAACAAAGCAACGGTACAAGGCGTTTTGGTACACCTTATTCGCCATCAAGCGTTTTAATAGCTTTTTCCCCAGTCTCTCTCTCTCTCTATCTCTCTCTCTCTCTCTCTCTCTCTCTCTCTCTCTCTCTCTCTCTCTCTCTCTCTCTCTCTCTCGGTATTTCCCTCAATCTTACTCCCATATTATGTGAGTGAGCATGTTTCTGTTAATCTGTATGAAGAGAGCGAATGCGTTATATCAGCACTGTTCAGTTCATAAATTGCAACCTCTCTCTCTCTCTCTCTAACACACACTCGTTTTTCTTTGTCTCTCTCACGACTCCCACTTTCCTTCTCTCACTCTTTCTATTTGTTATGTGAATATTCTGATTGCGCACACCTCCATGTGTATGTGTGGGTGTACGTGCCACCAGTGCCAAAAACTACTTTTGGGCGCTGGGTGAATGTCTAAAATGAACATTATGTGTGACGTTTGATTTTGCTCGACGGATGTTCTTGCTGTTCTTGTTGTTCATCTCCAGGTCAATTCCAGATCAGATCTGATTAAACAAATCTATGATCACTAGCATTGCCATGGTTTATTTATTTATTTATTTATTTTTGTCTTCTCGCACATTTTCTGGTGAAAATCTGAAGTGTCATTTATCAATTTCATAACAATATAAAGTCTTTTAGTGTTACGTAATTCTAAATACAGAAAGCTTAAAATGTGTAGTGTTATGAAATCCTAAATACATGGAAGCTTAAATTGAGTAGTTTCATATAAGTCAACGCCGAATTAGTAATGCCAAATAGGCTGCGCCAAAGCTGCTATGCCAAAACGTCACCTATTCCTTCGTTGACTTCACCTTCGTTGTGGCAGGTGCTGTGGTGACTCGGGCACCAACTTTTTTTTCGGGCCATCGCTGAAATGAATGAGGACTCATTACATTATACTATTCAGACTGCATATATCACGAGTACTTAGTGTGAGCATTCCAGTCAGTCTTTTAGCTATCACGCTTCTGGATTTCCTTTCACCCTGTGTTGCATAGTGAAGATGCGTAGTCTAATGGTTAGGATATTTGTACTCACAGTCGAAAGGTTGTGGTTTCGATTCCTGGACTGGGTGTATTGCATTGCGTTCTTGAGTAAAATATTTCGTTTCACCTTGCTACAGTGCACTCAACTGTAAATGAATGACTCAGTGATGAACTGGAGTTTCCATGCGGTGGGCAATGTTGAGGTTTCAGTCATCTTGGAGACAGGGGTGGATGATGATGATGATGATGATGATGATGATGATGACGACGACGACGACAATGACGATGAGATGATGATGATGATGATGACGATGACGACGACGACGACGATGATAATGATGACGACGACGATGACGATGAATACTGCATACCGAGAATTATAATAATCAAACTTGTTCTTTCTTCTTTAAGACAACAAAGGAAATAGGATATGAAAGAACTTAGTCGGTTATTTCTAGCAAATCTACCCGCTCGGAAGGGTGCCTCGTTGGCTCATTGATTATAGGTACAGCAAATAAAAAGAAACCGCATGAACAGAATTAAGCATCTGGCGTTTAATTACCCATCTTTAATGTCAATGCAAACTATTTGTCTTTCAAGTCCTTTTTCAGGGCATCACGTTTTTGCTCGTATTTTTCGAAGTTAAAGCTGTCATTTAGTACATGTTGTTGAAATGGATGAATTATATGCAGGACTGTAGTGCATAATTATAAGGAAACTGTCTTGGATATTTGAAATATGAATATACTTATGGTAATTGAATCAATGTTGCTGACATCATAATGACGTAATACATATATATATGCATGCATACATGCACACACAATACATACATACATATATATATATACATGCGTACATATGTACATAAATACATGTATAAAGACTCACATACATGCTTAGCGGTATTTCGTCTGCCATTACGTCCTGAGTTCAAATTTCGCCGAGGTAGACTTTGCCTTTCATCCTTTCGGGGTCGATAAATTAAGTACCAGTTACGCATTGGGGTCGATGTAATCGGCTTAATCCTCTTGTCTATCTTTGTTTGTCCCCTCTATGTTTAGCCCCTTGTTAGCAATAAAGAAATAAGAAACGTTAGCACGCCGAGCGAAACGCTAAGCGTACTGGGGTCGATCTAATCGACTGGTCTCCTCCCGCCAAATTTCGGGCCTTGTGCCTAGAGAAGAAAAGAATATGAAGAAACGAAAACTAGATAGATTGCTGGATAACTAGACACAGAGATATGTTTTGAAGAGTGTATATTAGACGATGCTTCCGGCTTCAGTTCATGACTAGAATTTGATTTTATCACTCCAGAATGTGTTTGATAGCTGATTTTTTCATGAATTGAACCCAAAGCATAAAGAACCGGAAGAAAAGAAAATCGCAAAATGTTATGCTTTACTATTATTTTTCTTTTTTACTTTTTTGGCTTTGTAACTATACTGCCAGTTCGATAAACTGAATAGGTAGGTAAATAGGTAGTTAGATAAATAGGTAGGTGGGAAGATAAATAGATAATAAGATAAAGGGAAATAGCTAGGCAAAAATAGATAAGCAAAAGCAGATGGTGAGAGAGAAAGAGAGAGAAAGAGAAGGAGAGAAAGCGCGAGATAAAGAGACAGAGAGACAAAGAGAAAGTAATACAAAAAGAGAAACAGAAATATATATAGAGAGAGAGTGTTTAGAAAAACTATGGACTCCCAAGTATGATAATCATACCGTAAGATTATAGACTCAATGCTGCAAGTTTTAAATTTAAAAAACCCATTAAACTTTCAAACGAAAAAGTAAAGAAAAATAAGGAATTAATAAAAGGAACCAATATTCTTTAGTTTTAAATTTTACGATTCATGGTGCCTGATGCTCCTTTCTTAATGGGAAGTCTTAAACGGTGCCGTATAAATCTTATCCAGCGTAGAGGTCATGCGCGAGGCGAAGATTAGACAGTTTAAGCAAACATTGACTGAGGAGGATAAGATATATGGTAGCTGTTAGTATTTATGCGGGGCGAGGGAAGCGGTGGAGACCATGGTTTGTGTTGCTTCGCTAAGTGGGAAAACTCATACGTTTTTAATATTAAGCGTTGCTGATAGCAACAGCACGTATTTAGTTATAATAATAATAATAATGATGATAATAATAATAATAATAATAATAATGATAATAATAATAATAATAAATAATAATAATAATGATAATAATAATAATAAATAATAATAATAAATAATAATAAGAAGAAGAATAAAAGGTGGAGAATATTTGACCTTCACACCAGTATATTGATTTCTTGCATATTTACATAAACGACATTCATTTTTTTTCTTTTTTTTTTCTATAAAGTGTGGAAAGGATATTGGAATATTATTCATTTTTTTGTTCGTAAGGAGTGTAAATAAACACGTACAACTGAGGTGTGATTGCATCGTATCTGCGGGCATATCTGTCGTGTATGTTGAGTGAAATGACTGACTGTTGTTTATGATGGTGAGTCCCAGGACATTTGAACAACAAATATGTTTCCAGCCGTGACCATCAAGTGTGTTTTTTTTAAATATATACCACATTGTTCTTCAATGTTCTGATTCTGTGCTTCACTTTAAAACTGTGAAATTGGCTTGTGAGAACGTTTTGTGTAATAAAACCAAAAATAGGGTAGGCTAGTGGAGGCACAATGGCCCAGTGGTTAGGGCAGCGGACTCGCGGTCATAGGATCGTAGTTTCGATTCCCAGACCGGGAGTTGTGAGAGTTTATTGAGCGAAAACACCTAAAAGCTCTTTGAGGCTCCGACAGGGGATGGTGGCGAACCCTGCTGTACTCTTTCACCACAACTTTCTCTCACTCTTACTTCCTGTTTCTGTTGTGCCTGTATTTCAAAGGGCCAGCCTTGTCACACTGTGTCACGCTGAATATTCCCGAGAACTACGTTAAGAGTACACACGTGTCTGTGGAGTGCTCAACCACCTGCACGTTAATTTCATGAGCAGGCTGTTCCCTTGATCGGATCAACTGGAACCCTCGACATCGTAAGCAACGGAGTACCAACAACAACAGGGTAGGCTATCACGCGTGTAATATAATTAATTGAAGCATTTTGATGAACTGGTCAGTTTATGCATTTTTTGGGTGGGTAGGGGAACCCATCAAGAAGTGTTTGAAACTAAAAAGACCATCTACTAAATACAACCAGAAACACACATAAAGTAGGCTACCACGCGTGCAACGGGGGGAAAACCTTTCAATACGATTTTGAAACTAAAAAGACAAACCACTAGTTACAGCCAATAGAATGTTTTGGAAATTAAAGATCAAAATAGGAATGAATAGTGTTTTCATTAAAAGAAAATATGGCTAGCACTTCTGGCAAGTTAAGCTAGCACAAAAACATTCCCTCCTGGCTTCAAAGAGAAGTTTACTTTTTAAAATTTAGTATTTGAATTTGTGTCGAATGATTCGAGGGCTGAGAAATGTAGCTCTGTGCTGTAATATTCATGCATTTGCCTTGTAATACTTGATTAAAACGTAGATAGACCATTGAAACATGGAGCTTGTTTTGGCCATTTATACTTTTGGCATTCAGTCTAATGCTAATTTATTCACATAATTTTAAACTTGTCATGCATTCTCTCGTAGTTCAGAGATTTTAATGATGTGATTCTTTACTTTTAGAATGACATTGTATGATAGGTGCGAGAGGCTTGGTATGGTCAGTTTGAAATAAGGTAGATTTTTTAGGCCTGATGTAACTGGTTTAAATGCTAAAAGGTTAAATTTGGTGTAGTCTTTATGCATTTGACAATTAAAGAAGCACATTTATTGTTAAAGACAAATAATTTCTGCAGAAAATGGAAAGATAAATTCTTTCATCCTAAGTTTGATCATTCACTATTCATATAAGAATTGCAGAAGAGCAAAGAGATAGAAATGCACGAATAAACTTGTAATCACCTAACAATTAGCTTTTACTAGGCACCAGAGAAATATCCTGCAGTGATCGACAGAAGAGATTTCTGTGTAATAATGCGCTGATATGAAATCGGACATATACATCCATATATATATACATACAAACGTATATTCATACATATATACATGTATATACATATATATATATATATTGTATAGGTTTATATATATATATATACGTATATATGTATATATACATACATAAATATGTATGTGTTTGCGTGTTTGTATGTATGCATGCACATATATATATATGTGTGTGTGTGTGTGTGTGTGGTAATGAGCAAAACAAAAAACCAAAAAACAAGTGTGCGTGTGTGATACATTGCCTTGCACGGGATTATTTCAACGCCCTACCGTTTCTACCACACGCCCAACCTAACAAGCGATAAATTCTCTCACCCTCCATTTTATTTATTTTTCCTTCACGTTATATGCATATATAAATACACATACGCACACACACACATATATATGCATTTATATATACATACATACATATATATATATATACATATATATATATATGTATATGTATGCGTACAAACACATACTCACATAAATTCATATATGTATTGAATAGGTGACTGAAAATGTTTAACATGATACTGAAAGAAAAAAAAAAGGATTGAAATGAATGTAAAAAAAATAACCATTGTAAATTTCTAGTATCTGTGTGTGTTTGTGTTTGTGTGCCTTTATATGTGTATGTGTGTTTGTGTATTTATATACATGTCTCTATGCATATGCGTATATATATATATACACAACACAGACACACTTATATGAATATGAATGTGCGTATGTATGCAGGTATGAATTGCATTGTATGCGTAACGAGAGGGTTGGTATTCGTGTTCGGTTAAATATTCCTGAATAGTTTTCGCACATAAAGGAATGTAAAATTTATTGTACATGCATCTTCATACATAGCTGCACATCTCTACATAGATTTCTCTCATTGCATTAATTTTTCATCAATGCATTTAAGAAAATAATTCTGCGTTTAATTTATTTAACTTTTTAAAATTTTTGCTTATCAAAATCTTTTCTTTCTCTTTTTTTTAAACTTTTTTGCTATGGCTATTTCTCCCTTATATCATACCGATATATCAAGATTATTATTATTATTATTATTATTGTTATTATTATTATTATTATTATTACTATTATTATTATTACTATTATTATTATTATTATTATTATTATTATTATTATTACTAGTAGTAGTAGTAGTAGTAGTAGTAGTAGTAGTAGTAGTAGAAGTTGTAATTTATTTTCCTTTTCCATTTTCCTCTTATTTTTCTTCTTATTAACAACGTTGTTATTATTATAATTATTCTTATTATCTCTATTATTATTGCTATACGATTATTGTTGCTATTACTCTAATTGTTGCTGATGTTAGTATTATTATCGTTATTTTCATCATCATCATCATCATCATCATCATCAT
>NC_068997.1:22335757-22336385 GCF_001194135.2 Octopus bimaculoides
TATATATATATATATAATATACATATATACATACATACATACATATATTACATTTTATTTTCTACCCTGAAATTTTGTTTACTTTTGCTCCTACCTAATAAATTAAGTGGAATTTTGACTTCAGGATCAAGAAGGATAATAAATATTTACTTGTCTGTCTGTTGTTTTATTTTTACTTTTATATGTATTTATTCATTTATTTGTTTCTTTGTTTCCTACTCATCTTTGTTCTTCATTTAAAATAGCAGAGATATTTTAGATGAAAATGAAGTTTTAGAACAAAAAAAAAGAAGGAAAAAAAGAAAAGAAAAGAAAAGCTAAACAAACCTAACAATATGTCAGATAGCATACATTAACACATTACAAATATCACAAGGTAGATATATATTTCACATTATTTCACATTATTTCACAGCGAAATTTATCTGAGTATGTTTCAGATAGCTTGCTTTTTAGTTAGTTAATGTAAACATCGATATACATATATACATACATACATACATATGTAGGTATATTTGTTTTCACAGGCAAACACACACACGTACATCGATAGACAGACACACACGTACATCGATAGACAGACACACACGCATATATAATGTGTATGTATATATATATGTATATATAT
>NC_068997.1:22338238-22342184 GCF_001194135.2 Octopus bimaculoides
ATCTTGACTGGGCTGCCATTCAATAGTCTTTACTGCCCCTTCTACTAATCCTAAAAGTGATCATGCGCGCCACATTTAATTCCATATATTACGAGTGATTGATAAGTAAGGGCGTATTCATGTACATGAACAGTTTATTATTTTTCTTTTTTCAGTTTACTGAATGTCAGGTTAGATGTGATTCATAAATATGCGACAGAGTGTACGTATTTATATTAGTGCAACAGGCTTATCATGTTATTTTACATTGATCATTTGGTCGGTGATACACCGAGACCAACGTTTACTATTGTACCATACCTGAAAATATGTTTCAAATGCTAAAATAGCCATTTTCCCACATAAACTGCTTCGGTACTCACCTTTGTCGGTTGAACTAAAAATCACTGATTCTACTTATATAGGGATGGTTGCTTGGACTGCAAAACCTGGAGCAAAATATATGTCGTGTATGTAAATGAAACAGTCAATATATCGATACACATATGTTATTTTATTTTATTCTTGTAGGGGCTTCAGTCTTAAGGTTTGGGCCATGCTGAAGCATAGCCAATGTAATCGCTTTTTCAATGGTTAATTCTTACGTGATTGTCATTTGGTGAAGGAGGGATTTAGACACTACTGCGCACTTTTGTGTTTCCTGCCTTGATATAGGTTCAACTGGAACCCTGGAGAACAGGAGGTGAAGTTATTTCTTGAAAAAACCTACTCCTTCTCCAGGAAGATCTCTCTGTCATCACTCTAGACGGGATAGCTGGGTATATATCAATTTCAAATTTTGACTCAAGGCCAGAAATTTCGGAGGGGGGTGGGGGTGGGTAAGTCGATTACATCAACCCTAGTGTTCGACTGGTATTTATTTTATCGAAACAAAGGATAAAAAGCAAAGTCAACCTCTACAGAATTTGAACTCAGAACATGAAAACTGCCGAAAAGCCTCTGAGCATTTTACTCAGTGTGCTAACGATTCTGTCAGCTTGCCACATCTGAATGCCATCACACACGCATAAACAAACATACGTCTTTGTGTCTATATGTGTGTATGGCATACAACCATAATCTAATAGAAATGCTTAGATAAGTCACTGTACTAAGTTTTCCAACGGAAGTCACGTACATACGTCTTTCGGGTTCGTATTCTTTAATTAGTTTTAAGTTACATCAGTAAATTCCGTCCTAAATCACCACCTTAAAATGTAGAGTTAAGTTTTATCATACATAAAGTAGATCACATTAGAAAGACGCAGTAAACCTTACCCGGATATACATATGCATACACGTATCTATACACACACACATATATATATATGTGTGTGTGTGTCTCTGTGTGATTGTGTGTGGCTGTGTGTGTGTGTGGGGGGGGGCGTGCGTGCGTGTGCAGGCCTGTGTACGTGTGCGTATATAGATACATACCTACACGCATACATCACATATACATATGTACGTTTTTCCATGTATTTGTGAATATTCCATGTATGTGGAATTACGATATACATACACGAACACTAACACACACACATATGCATACTCACGTGCGCATACGCACGCACACACACACACACACCACACACACGCACACACACACACACACACACACACAATGTGCACTGAGAGAATCGTTTGCACGTCGGGCATGATGTCTTGTGGCATTTCATCCGTCTTTACGTTCTGAGTTCAAATACAACACAGGTCAACTTTGCCTGTTATGCTTTCGGAGGCTATAAAATACGTACCAGCTGAGCATCGGGGTCGATATAATCAACTTACCTGCTCATCAGGACTTGCAGGCCTTGTGCTAAAATTTGAAATGATTATGTAAACGGTCTAATCAATAAGTACCCGGACTGTTGCCATATTAACAAAGCTAAAGCACGCAGAGTGGAACTGCTTCGAAATGATTGACATTGAACTCTGCTGTGCATGCGCACTAAGTTTCAACGTTCTAGCTTACTTCCGTTGTTTACAGTATTGCTTGGAAGGAATGTGTCTAGCGTGCGATCGTCGCAGTGACCATGACAGAGAAAGTTGTCATGGCGATACCTGCTCAGAGGCCTTCGCAAAGTTTTAGAAAGTGTATGGAGAGGAGTGTATGAACCGCACGCAAGTGTACGAGTGGTTCAGATGTTTCCAAGATGGCTTCAAAAATGTCGATACTGACGAACGTTTTGGGAAATCTGCAAGCAACAAAACTGAGAAAAACATCACTGATGTGCGTGCAACTGTGAGGTGAAATCGTCGAATCACCAGCCGTACGTTATCAGAGGATGTGCTGATTAGTTGCGTTTAGTTCAGTCCAATATCACTGAAGATTTGGGTATTAGGCGTGTGTCTGCCAAGTTTGTGCCAAAACTGCTTTCAGCTGACCAAAAAGAAACTCGTGTTTCAGTTGCACAAGTTCTCCTTGATTGTGTCGCGAACGAGGAAGTCTTTTTGAAAACTTTGTGGGCTTTCTCACATTGTTCAAGTGCCTCCAACAATATCCCCAAATCGACCATACACTTATGAGCGGATTTGATAGACGGAAACTGAAAGAAGCATAGATGTATGTATGTCTTAGACTCTCCTCTGTTTGACAAGACCGTTTTCCTAAACTTAGCGGATGGGTATAAAGAGATTATGTTTCAGAATTTAAAACTCAGAAATAAGCGCGACGTTGGCTTGATATGAGTAAATGCGTCTAGGCGGTGTCCCGGCATATTTGGATTCCAACAGATTTTTCCTTCTAGATTCTACTATAGGGACATGAAGTGGTTGCTAGCTAATTACATCGACCCCACTGGTCAACTGGTACTTATTTTATAGACCCCGATAGGATGATTAACCTCGGTGAAATTTAAGCTCAAAAAAAAAAAAACGCGAAGACGTACGAAATGCCGCAAAACACTTTTCTCCCGAGTGAAACGATTTTGCAAGTTCAGTAAAAACTAGTCATGATACATATATATATACAAATACGTACACACACACACATACACACACACACACACATATATATATATACGTGTGGGTGTGCGTGTATGAATGTATAGTTTTCCTTATCGCAGCTGCATCAATATTTTGCACTCAGTTACGTTCACAGCAGTTAACAGTATCTATATCACATATACGTTTTTATGATCTTTTGTGTTTTTTCTACACCCTTTTATTTTTTACTTTCGTACATTTAAAAAAAATATTTTTCTTAGTTTCCCACTCATTTCTTTCGTACATTTATTTCATGTTATCTCCAGCATGTAGTAGTAGTAGTAGTAGTAGTAGTAGTAGTAGTAGTAGTAGTAGTAGTAGTAGTAGTAGTAGTAGTGGTAGTGGTGGTGGTGGTGGTGGTGGTGGTGGTCTGATGAATATTATCATATCGCATTGCTTCTTGGTCTTAACAGGCAATATGGAGATGCAAGCTTGAAACGGTGCGTAACAACAATCACTGACACAGGCGACATCTGTTGCTTATTCTCCATTATAGTCAGGAGTGTTTAAGAGGCACTTCGTATGCATTGACTACGGAATATGAGGACTATCATATACTTGAACTGTAAGAGAATAAGCGTATTTACGAAAATACTCTTCCTTCTTTTGTTGCCGCTCATTTTGTCTCTTTCACACTACCTCTGCTTCCGTCTGTCTCTCTCTGTCTGTCTGTCTCACTGTATCGGTTCTCATTTTGACGAATCACAAGTTTCAGGGGACGTAAAGAAACCAACACCGGTTAACAAGCGGTGGTGGTGGAGAAACACGGTGGAAAAGACACACACAGATACGTACAAACATATAGACGTATGCATATTTAAAAAGAACAGCAAGAGGGGTGCAGTGAACCTGCTGTGTGGAGTGGAATATCTAACGTTTCGGATGCAATCCTTTGTCAGCGGGTAGAGAAAAAGAGATGAAAAAAAGAGAAAGTCAAACAGAGTTTACATCCTCTCAGCAAGTACATATATATATATATATA
>NC_068997.1:22344688-22353273 GCF_001194135.2 Octopus bimaculoides
TATATATATATATATATATGCATGATACATACATACATATCACCTCTATCATTTTCGGAAGCAATGGAACGTAAGGAGCCATTCAACATTAGCACCGGATATACCATAATTTTATGGCAGACAGAAATTTGAACACTGATTCATACACGGTAGATTGTGCATTGTGCAAGATTGAATACGTCCGCTATATTACCAAGTATGGATGGTAGAATATTGCCAAAGGTTTTTACATGATTAGACATACAATTGAACAGAGACAAATACACATATACACATTCATGCACATATATATATAAGTATATATATATATATATATTTATGTGTGTATGCAGAGATTTGTTAATATTTGTATATATATACACACATACACACATACATGCATACATACATACATACATCAATTCACACGCGCCTGTGTCACCACGTTTTTGAGCATGTATGCGTACTTGCGAGTGTACATCTTTATATAACCTGTGTTATTTGCGATGTGAATGCGTTTGTGGAACTCTTACAATTTGTGTGTGTTTGTGTATGTTATTGTCATTTGAGACAAGAGGCAAGTAATTCCATTCCTTTGCATGAAGAATGAATATATATATATATATATATATATATATATATATATATATAATATTATATATTATGTATATATTATTCATTATTACATATTACATATATGTATATATACATATACGTATACATAAATCCACATATATATATTTATATCTGTACATACGTTCTTCTCTACGTTCGTATATACGTATATATGCTCAAGTTTGTTGTTATGTATATGTATATATGTAAGGATATATACATATATATGTACGTATGTGTGTGTATGTATGCCTATATATATATAGATATATATATATATATATTCACGTATGCATGTATGTAAGTTGAAGTCATTATTCCCGATTAGTAATGAATCTAGTTTTCATTTATAGGTAGTATTTGACTAGCTTCCTGTATTTTATCTCATCAGTTTTATGTGCAACCTTTCTGATCATTATTACGTCATGTGGATATGATGATTCGACCATCTTGAAATATCTATAATAATAAAATATCTCGCTACACACATACGTACATATGTACAAACGCAAGTACAAACACATAATCACAAAATCAAGCACTCTCAGTAGCCCCACTACCAGCACCAACACCAACAAGAACAAGAAGAAATAGAAGAAGACGGATGATAACATTACGAGACGGTTTTAACAACCATCTCACCCAACACTCGGAAAAATCACACGAAACTTTGGTCCCGAGTTTTAAGTGGTTTAGTTTAGTTTAGTTCAAGATACGGACGCTAAAAATGAGTTGTGCAAGACATATTAAATTCAAATTCTTATTCAGAGAAATTATTTCTTAAAGCATGTGCTCTCTTCTTGATGCCTTTTGTAACGGAAGTTTGGAAGGATGGGAGGTGCGAAGTAATGGGAAAATGATCTTTATATTGGCACACAGAGAGAACGAAAGTGTATTGTAATGTTGTAATTCGACAACAATATTTCGCACCGGTGAATGGGCATAGCTTTCAAAGAAACCATTAATAAGTGCCGTATATATATATGCGTATGTATATATATATGTAGGTGTGTATGTGTTGATGCGTGCATATATATATATATTGGTGAATATATATGCACGCATATGCGTATATATAAACTACACACATGGATATGTGTGTGTTCTTATGTATCTCTACATATGTGTATATGATGTCCGTATTCCTATTAAACTATATATATACATACAAATATATATCATATATATACATATATACTTTATATATATATATACACACACATACATATATATATAGCTTTGTGTCCCATTATATATATGTATGTGTGCCTATATGTATGTATTTTTATATATATGTATATATATATAAATATATACATATGCATACATATATACATGCATATATACATATATACACACATTGATATGTATATGAATATGTATGTACTTATGTTTGTAAGCATATAAGCATTACAGATATACACGGACACCCACTCACACACAAAGGCACATACATACACATACACGGAGATGAAGTAAGGAGGGTGAACATGATACCATAACACATAACATAACACTATATACATTAGATTTTAAGGTGAAAATACAAATTGAATAAAAACATTGGATAGTTTTCTCCAACTTCTGTCTTTATTGAAGCTATAATTATTTAGTTATTCAAATAAATATTATTTTAAAGAAACATTCTCAGTAGTAATGGATTTTAACGGACGAAAGCTTTTCTTATAAGTTTTTATATTTCATATCAATATATACGTAGGTAGTATTTTAAAATATTGACAAAGATAGAAATTTCAATATATGCGATATAAGGGTATCAATGTGCTTCCATATGTGTGGGTTAGTTTGTTTGTGTGCGTGTGTGTATGTGTGTATAGAGATACACATGCTCGCATATACGTATGTGAATTAAACATAAAATATACATACATAGCAATGCGCTGTGTATTTATATGTGTTTGTGCTTAAGTCCAACTAAATTTAAGATATTTGCTAGTCTCTCCAATATTTTTTCTACGTCTTGGTACAAAGATGCATATTTATATATATACACATGTACATACTGATATATATATATATATATATATATATATATATATAAATATATATATTATAGATATATATTACTTTTAATATGGATATTATTGAGAGTGACTTCGGAGTTTAGGTAAGCTAGCCCATCATCCAGCAATCCTCGAAGACACTGTCAATGATATTCTTGTTAAAGAACAGGGAACATGTGTTCTATCAACTCTGTTAAGTAGTAAGTGGTTATACATTCGCTAGACTCCATCTTTTCATAGTTGTCCTTGCCTTCGAAACGCGGAGTAGATGGAACAGGGACAACTGATGAAGGGAAATATTCTTTATGTTGCATGTCTCGTTTCTCTGTTTTATTTTTCGTCGTTCCAAAAAAATTTCGCTTTCTGTTTTCGCTTCTCATTGTGTTTAACGTTTTTTTTTTTTTTTGTGATGTCCTGTACCCAACATATGAAAGAAGTCTAAGGACAATAGAAATCAGGAGAGGCATCTTTCAAGGGAGCTGCCTGTCTCATGATACTACTAACACTGTTACTGAGGAAAACAAAGGTTGGGTATGTATTCAAGTGCAGCCAACAAATATCAACCACTTGTTATTCATGGATGACCTCAAACTTTATGTTAAAATGAATCCCAAGTCAGTTCCCTCATTGATAAGGTGTATACTTTCAGTGCTGATATCAGAATGGAATACGGACTGAAAAAGTGTGGTGTCCTATTCTTGAAGAGAGGCAAAATTAAATGTATGGGCGAGATAGCGATATCGTCGGGAGAGGTTATGAAGCAAATAGAAGAGATAGGCTATGAGTACTTGGGGATATCGTAAATGGATAAATTGAGGGAGAAAGAAATAATACAAAAATTTAAGGTGGAACACTTGCGCAGACTGAGATTGATCCTTAAGTTGAAATTAAACGGACGCAATAATATTGAAGCTATTAACAACTTGGCGGTTTCACGCCTTAGATATCGAGCGTTGTATTAAGGGACGTTTCAAGGCCTGTTATCACTGATTTGAAGGATTGTCCGAGCTGTATCAGGCTTCTTCTACCTATTTTCTCCAGAGATAAATCTTGTGTACATCTGATTTTGGATGGTGCATTCGGTACCTTGAAAGGATTATACCGATGTTTCCATATTATTCTGGTCGATTGGAGTTTATTTTTTGTTGTCAGTTTGTATTGGAATGTTCCAAAGGATTGTGACGCCCTCGCGATTTACTACATCCTCTGGATGGTGACTGTACCACTTACCATGAGATTTAATTTTGTAGTTTTTACAAGCATTCCAGTGGATGTACTGCCCTCGTCTGTCAGGTCTTATGAGATACTCCTTTTCAGTGAGGACTGGGCAGCCAGAAACAACACTATCAATTGCCTCTGTGAATCTTCTGCAAATTCTGCACGAGGGGTCAGATCCATATTTCAGGCCGTTTGCATGGTAGTTTCTAGTAGGTAAGCTCTGATCTTGCGCTGCAATAACAAAACCTTCTGTTTCCCCTTCCAGACTTGTCCCTTGTAGCTGTTAATTTGTTAGGCGCTTAGGGTGTTTTCCATGCAGGAGTTTGCCTCTCTAGTTGTCTTCAATATTGTCTTCATGCAAGCCTTCTTTGCTTTTTAATTAATATTTTTGCATCAGTGATAGGTTTGTCGCTAATTGGACCTCGTTGGTCTTTCTGATTGTTAATTTCTAAATCGGGAGAAGCAATGGTAGGGCTGTCAGTATCAGGGTGTCTTTGGTCATTCTTATTGTTAACTTGTAGGCGAAGAGACTTTTTTAATTCCTTAGTAAGCTTCATGCCTGAAGCTTGTTTGGAATCTTCATGCACTTCGTAAGAGCACATCATTTGTTGTATTAAGGCACTTTTCAAGGCCTATTATTGTTGATTTGAAGGATTGTCCGAGCTGTATCAGACTTCTTCCACCTATTTTCTCCAAAGATAAATCTTGTGTACATCTGATTTTGGATGGTGCAGTCGGCAGCATGAAAGGATTTTACGGATCTTTCCATCCATATTCTACATATCAGTGAGACTCCACTTAATAATACCGATGCTAAATGTGGTTACTGGTTTGGCCAAATAATTGATCGCATTAATTCTGTCAGGAGCATTTAATTCTGAGTTTAGGACCATTCTTACCCATTCTTTGCAGATTTTCTCTTTCATTTTAGAGTGCTAGATAATATCACCTTCATTGGTTCCCAGATATTTGTATACTTTGGATTGGTCTGCGTTTCGAATACCTGTGGTAGTATCAAGTTGTATATCTTCTGCTTTTATGAACTTCCTTGCCTTCAAAGTAGCACTTGCACATTTATCAAGTCCGAATTCTAGACATATCCAACTATATCCAAGCTGATTTTCTCGTCGATGTCTTCGTTATTGTTGTTGTTGCTGTTGTTATTGTACTTCTTCTTCTTCTTCTTCTTCTTCTTCTTCTTCTTCTTCTTCTTCTTCTTCTTCTTCTTCTTCTTCTTCTTCTTCTTCTTCCTCCTCCTCCTCCCCCTCCTCCTGCCGTGCAGTTATTTGTCCTTGCCTTTTGCTCACTGAGATAAGATTCTGAGGTGCCCAACATAATCTTTCACCTTGTTTAGCAAGACCGTGTGCTTTGAAATTTGGGGTGCTTTTAGCAGTGTTTCACAGATCATGGGTTGGGGGTGGGGTTCATGGCTAATGGTCATGTTACTACTTTCCATCTTTCATAAAATATTTCTAAAATATGATCGTACAGAAACCTCGCCAATATTTGTACTTAAGTGGTTTGTAAACAACATGACAAAAAGTTAAGCGAGGAAGAGAGAGAGGGAAGTAATAGTGGAAGAGAGAGAGAAAGAGTCATAGAAAGAGACGGAGAGGGTGAGATTAAGAGACACATAGAATGAGAGAGAGAGAGAGAAAGAGAGAGAGAGAGAGAAAGAAAGAAAGAGAGAGAGAGAGAGAGAGAAAGAGAGAGAGAGAGAGAGAAAGAAAGAAAGAGAGAGAGAGAGAGAGAGAGAGAGCGAACGTGTGTTTAAAATATGGAGAAGAGAGAAGATAGATTAAAGATCGAAGAAAGATACATATAAAGGAAAGAGGCGGACAAATTTATCAAGGTTAAGGAGCAATGTTATCGAATGATATGAGGAAATTGTGTGTGTGTGTGTGTGTGTGTGTGTGTGTGTGTGTGTGTGTGTGTGTGTGTGTGGGTGTGTGAACGTGACCGTCGTAAAAAATTAAATGCATGGTAGATGTGACGGGAAAGGAAAGGTTTAGGAAACATAATCCACAAGAATATAAGTTAGGAAGTAAAACAATATGATGATGATGATGATGATGATGATGATGATGGAGGTGTTTAGGTTTATGATACTGATGATTGCGGTAATGATGATGATGATGATGATGATGATGATGATGATGATGATGATGATGATGAAATCACTTGGTCGACGTTCAGAACGGACATTCGCAAAACAGAAGCAAATTTAGAACTACCCAACTGAATGTAATGCAGTTAGAACACACGGTGGTCATTGTGGTGGTGGGGAGGATGGTGGTGGGCAGGATGGTGGTGGTGGTGGTGGTAGGAGTGATGTTGGGGATATGTATGGAATTAAACGGTCAAAGAAATTGGTAGCAAATTTATCTAATTTCGGCCAAAAAGTAATTACGTAAAATGCCATTAGAATAACAAATGAAAATTGAAGAAAGGGGAAAAGGTTAAATGAATAAAAGACTGAACTAACGAAAGAAAACAAACGAAGAAGGATGAAAGCAAAACGAAAATTAAGGAAGAATGAAAATAAGAAGAAATGAACAACGAAAGAAAGAACTCAATTAAAGAACATCGAAATTTAGAAAGAAGAAACGCATTCAAAGGAGAACGAAAACAAAGAAAGAAATGAAGAAAGAAAGAAAGGAAGGAAGAAAGAAAGAGAGAAAGAAAGAAAGAAAGAAAGAAAGAATGAAAGAAAAAAGAAAATGCACAATAAAAAGACAAAGAAAAACAGTTTTCGAGAAACATCACAAAAATAAATAAATATAAGATGAAAGAAACCTAGATAGAAGGAAGGAAAGTATGAATGAAAGAAGGGGTGAAGGAAAGACGGGAAAGCAGTAATAGCGCAAGAATGAAAACAAAAATGGGAATTCGTGAGAAAACTGGAGAAAGAAAACAAAAACAAAGAAGGTAAGTAACTGAGATAGAATTCGGCTTTTGAAAGAAGAAATGTGAATCTGGGTTTCAGGAGGTCAGAAGTGCCAGAGATAGGCTGGAAGAGTTACTTTAGAAAGAAGTTTCGAGAACGCATCGCAGTCTCCGTAAACTTTTGCACCTGTCTACAAAGAAATGGGCGGATATCAGGAAGTAATTTTATAACTCCTACTGAGAAAACTGACCAAATAACAATAACAACTATGATGATGATGATGATGATGATGATGATGATGATTATGATGTTGATAATAATAATAATAATAATAATAATAATAATAATAATAATAATAATAATAATAATAATGAGAAAAAGAAGAAGAAGAAGAAGAAGAAGAAGAAGAAGAAGAAGAAGAAGAAGGAGAAGAAGAAGAAGAAGAATATTAGTAACAGGAAACAGGAAATTGAAATAAAAAATTAAAAACAAAAAAGGAAAATTGCTTTCAAAAGGGCGAGGGTGTGTCTGTATGGTTCAGAAGCCTGCTTTATAACCAGGCGGTTTCGGGTTCAGTCTCACAACACACCACCTTCGTCAACTGTCTTCGGCAAATGTCACATATATCTTTTGAATAAATTTGGTTGACGGAAACTGTTGAAGCAAGTCGTATATATAACAGAATCTCTCATACGAACTCAAAAAAGCACATGGATATCTTAAGCAGACGGGAATCTTCTGGTATTGATGCTGGAACTGCCAGATCACGTAATATCAGTATATTACGCTTCTTCAGTGACAGACGTGTGCTAACGATATATATGTGTTCTGAGCACTGCGCGTCAGTAGACGAGTTTCTCAGGAAGAATACTGCTGTATTCAGCGTTTTAACAATGCATCCATATTCAGTAGGATCTTTTTAATAATGATTCCGCTGTGTGTGTTCTCTATATCAAGGCCAAGTGGGGTGATGGAGACTGGCAGAGAGTGAGGTTCGCAATTCTATAAAATTTTCTAATGGTTCCATTAGAATGAATTCATTTGTTACAAAAGATGCAAGGATGTTCAAGTATTGAAAAGGTTCCCTCATAGTGCTGCACCATCAGAGATCATTTTGGGCTAATTAGCAACAAAAACAACATCAGCAACCACAACAAACACCAACAACAATATGATGCACTAAATGCGTATCATATCAATTATGTATGAAGTATAATTTAATATCTTTCTACTGCTCTCAACTACAAGCACTGTAGTAACAAATGCTATTTGGAAAGGCATGAATGTCAGACCCTCTCCATTTTCTATGTAATCTAAAACGTATGGCAATATTTTAGATAGATTTTTAAGGCGGCGAGCTAGCAGAATCCTTACTTAGCGGTATTTTGTCCATCTTTACTTTCTCACTGCAAATTCCGTCAAGGCCGACTTTGCTTTTCATTATTTCGGGGTCGAGGAAGCAAGTCCCAGTTGAACATTGCAGTTCATATAGTCAACTTACATCCATCCTTCAAATTGCGGGCCTTGTGCCCAAATTTTGAAACTAATAAATTAGATATACTTTTCCTGTGAACATATTAAGTTTCCAGTTCGATGCGGTAGAGAAATTTATGGCAAATATTAATTTCTGCATTAATTACCTACAGTCATATTAATTTGTTTATTGCATATATCTTTTGATAAAGAACACAATTTACAAGTAGGATCATCTATATGGTAAATAAACAATTCGATTTGGACAACTTCATTTCTTTCAACGCACATGTATATGTATGTATGTAAGTATGTATGTGTGTGTGTGTGTGTATATACAAACATACATACAGAGGTATATATATATATATATATATATATATATATAT
>NC_068997.1:22353559-22354920 GCF_001194135.2 Octopus bimaculoides
GTGTGTGTGTGTGTGTGTGTGTGTGTGTGTGTGTGTGTGTGTGTGTGTGTGTGTGTGTGTGTGTGTGTGTGTGTGTGGTCAAAAATGAAATATAACCTAATTCAGCGATTTCTATAAATGTGACATTTGTATTAGTATTTCGAAATCTCATGCGCTTATTTACTACCTGTTTCTTCTGTTTTATTTCAACCTTGTCAAAGGTGTCATACTTATTTAAAATTTTCAATGTTCTATACGTCAAATCATGCGTTTAAACGTTAAATTTCATTAAAAAAATAGATAAATTTCATTTACTTATTTACCTGTTTTTCTTAGTATTAAAAAGGTTTTATTTTAGAGTATTAGTTTTGTTTTTATTCTATTTATTAATTATTTTATTTAAATTTTTCACGATACGTTATTGATTTTCAATGATTCCAAGAAAACCATTAGCCTGCAGCTATATATTCCTTGTATAAATTTAAGAAATATTGAAGAATACGCGTCGAAAATATTTTAGTAGTCAACATGTTATATGGTGTTGATATATGTATATATATATATATATATATATATATTCGCATATATTTTAATACATATGCATATAGCTTTATCACTACAACTGCCTTTTATATATATGTAATGTAGATAGATAGATAGATAGATAGAAAGATAGATAGATAGATAGATACATTGTATTTGTATACCGGTATTCATGTACATATGCGTGCTTCGTTGTTATAAAATATCTCAAACGAAACACACTTCCTTTAAAATCATTTTATGCCAAGACCAAATTATTATTTTAGGCATTAACTCTTTGCCATGTTAAGCATACACAAAGAACGTAATCTCCAATTTAATCTCCGTCGAAGACAATGAAGTTGCATTTCTCACAGGCTGGATTTCTACAAGACACGCTACATTCATTAGCTATTGGTATTTCTGGATTATTTCAAAGAGAAATTCCAGGAATCTTAGAACCAAACTTGCTAATACTTTTTAATACTTCACTGTCATAACAATGACATATTCCATAGATTTTGCATCAACATTTTTATATTTTCTAAACGTTTCCATTTTATTGTTCAACAGTTATTATTTCTGTTATCGCATAAAATCTTTAGATGGTGCACTAAGAAACATAGTGTGTTCATGTGTTCTTTGGAAATTGGAGTGTTCCCAAAGCAGTTTTCTTAAAATCCAATTCTTAATATCTTCTAACTTTTTACTTTAAGACTTACGCTTTTTATATTCTATTCGTATAAGTTGTTGAAACCTATCTCATATAGTCTGACATATGTATATGTATGTAAGTATGTATTTATGTATGTATGTATTTATGTTTGTATGTATTTATGAATGTATATATATGTATATAT
>NC_068997.1:22355034-22356016 GCF_001194135.2 Octopus bimaculoides
ATATATATATATATATATATATATATATATATACACACCCAAATTTATGTTAGGGAAAATGTCAAGGGGCACGAGCGCTCGCACATACAAAGATGCACATGTACACACACACACACACATGTATGTATATTATTTTATGTATTGATGATGGTAGCGACATTAGTGCCAACTTTAAAAAGAAATGTCATCTCGTTATTTCTTTCCCACGAAACATGATGTTTTATCTAGAATATGGAATGCATTGCAAAAGACGACAATAAAATAAAACAGGGAGTGAAATGCTAAGAGAGATGGCTCAAAGAATATTGGTGAAACCTAAAAATAAAACTACCACCATACATTAAAAACGTGCGTTGTCATGGAAATCAGCTGCCCACTAGATTTCAGTATGGAAAGAAAAATGCTAGGGAAGAAACATTCCTACGGACCATCGATGAGAAATTCACAGATTCAGTATCCAAGATATACGTTCAAATTTATGCCTGATATTGTTAAAGATGCATGTTATATAGCTGCCAGGACCAAAGTATAACTAAACTTGGATTTGTGAAAAAGGAAGTTTGCTCCATAATTCATAAGGTACACATGGCTGAGATATCTGATAAGTTCAAAAAGAATGAACACTTAGACAAGACACGATGGCAATTCCTTTTTTTTACAACCTTATCGCCAGGGAAGTCAAAAGTAATCTAGAACTTAACTGGAAAAATGAACATACATACATACTTACATTCATACATACATACATACATACATACACACATACATACATACATATGAAAGAAAAAGGTTGATTAGAAGACTACAGATTCAAGCCATCAATGGAACTGTAAAGATATGTAAAACTTTCCAAAGATTTAGCACATTAATACATATGCATGCATCTAGACATAAAAACGCATCCATAAAACAAACATACAAATCTGCGCATACACTAACACCAAATACTGCACACACACACATATGCACAAATACCTTGATG
>NC_068997.1:22356153-22361259 GCF_001194135.2 Octopus bimaculoides
TATAACGTTATTGTACTTTTTTCTTTTCGTTTGATGTCGGCTAGATTACAAATATTTGCCGAATGACATTCAGTAACCTAGAGCAGGCATTGTAGTGTACTGTAATTGTTTAACAAAGCTTCCGGTTCTGTTTTCATTATTGGCTCATATAATAATTGAAAGAAGAGAGGGGGGGAAAGGAGATTTTAAATGCAGAGGTCAAGAACTTACGTTGAGTATGAGCCGTATTGCTTAATACTGATTTCTGGATTTCTTATGCTATTTTACCCTGCTTTTATTTTTCAAAGAAGCCACTGAGAGTATTTTCTTTATAACACTTTGTACTCCTCTCACAACTTGTATTATGAGCCACATCATGATTATTCCAATTTCTAAGCTTTTACATTTGGCAAGTGTATCATTTTCCTTGGCAGACACATTTTTGTCAGATGATATTGTCATAACTATAAAAAGGCAGGCCTGGTCTTTTCTCCTTAACAATATCTGGGTGACTGGCGTTAATTGTGCAATCAAGATATACAGTAAAATCCGAAAGGAGCGTGATGTCGTTACTTTCATCTACTGGTGTTTGTAACAACGTTTTCTATGTTCAGCACAGATGCTTTAGCGCAAAGTTTAATGTATGTAATTGTCATCTCTGTTTGGTCTAGCTTTATATTCACTTGAAACCAAAGCTTGGAGCTCCATATACCATATACTCAGTTGTCTGGTCTGTGGCATCATTGATTCTGCACTTGTGGACTACTTACGAAGTAAGTATTGGCCATGGAGTGATTTCTACTCATACATATATTTCAAAATTTTATGTCTTTCTGCTTTTGCTTTCGTCTTAGGCATTTTGGCTGCCTTTGTTGGAATTAAATCATCATCGTTAGCCCTTTCTATTATTGTAATGAGTAATTATTGTTGACATTTCTCAGTTTATCTGCTTACATCAATGAGTTTTTTCTGGAGTTCATGTTCTTTCATGAATATTATCATCCAATCATTGATTTTGTTTAAGTACTTTTGCAAACCAACTGTAAACTTTTATATGAGGGTTCTAGTGTGATCTATGATCTTTCACTCACTTTCCTTGCCAGGTACAGGCGGTCTGTATCTGCCTTTAGATGGTGCATATTATTGGCAGTTAAGAGTCTTTGTGTAAATTTTCTGTAGGTCAACTAGGTTCCAGTTGATAACATTAAAATTATATTGTATAAAAGATACTACAAAGGTGATAATAATTTCTATGCTGTTCTTGGAGTTCACTTCAGTTTTCAAGAACAGCCTTACTCTTCTGCAGAACACTTTCGAATATTCTCCTTCATTTGTGCGTACTGAATATCTTTACCCTCAATCATGCGAAGATAATTTTAACTTCTTTCTAAATATAGTTCTTTTGTGGTTGTATCTTCGTCATGATAATAAAACATGTAAGTTTTCACCTTTCAAAATTACTTTTCTACCTTTTTCGAGACCAAAATTCATACCGATATCATTTCCCGGTGTTAGGATCCTTCTAATTCTCTGTCATTGTTAGCATACAACATTGAAACGTCCATAAAGAAGGAATAGTTATTGCTTAGTTTATATTCATGCGTTGCACTGTTTTAGTTCATTTGAAAGTAGGAAGGTCACAATACAGAACAAATTGTTGAGAGGAAATAAGCTGGGAAAATGCCATAATTTATTTTGAGTTTATTAAAATGCATCGCTCTGCTGCGATTAAGGAAAAGAGATGAGACCTACATATTCATAATATGTCGGAGAAAATATGAGATTACCGGAGTGATGTTGTACTTGTCCAGAATTTTCAATTTCCACTCATGAAGGTCACTATCAAAATTCTTTTTGAGACAGTTTTCAAGAATCATCCTACTGTTCAATAACTGATCTAAACAACCATATGAGTTTCGTTTATTACGTTTTCGTTCTTATGGTCTGATCTTATTTACTTCGAGAAAGGAATGCTTTCTGTATGATAGCATCTGTTTAGAAGCTTCTAAGTTGTGGTGAAACATGTGATAGGCTCATAGCTCTTTATGTCTTTAGTTTCTATTGTTATGGGAAGGAGACATGTAGTTCCTTCCGTCAACGAGTTTGGGATTTCATCAGGGTTTTCAATAATGAGAGAGATTTTGCAGACTATACCTTATGCTTTCCCTGTCAAGCTTGTGATTTGGTATTCGGTCTATCCTTTGTCTTCGATTTGCGTGATTTACTGATGGTCTATCTCAGTTGTCACTCCAGTCTTTTATATTTTCTATTGATCCTGGAATCTTCCTCCCTGTACTCCTTTAGATTTCTCTCTTCCAGAAGTTCTCTACTTCTTTTGTATTTGGTAGTTCCTTTATTTCTACTTTTTATTTCCCTAATCCGCCATAGAATATTTACGTCCGTCTGGGGAATTTTACTTTGTCTCTAAAATTTATTTCGCTCGTCAAACCTTCTGGCATTTTGCATTTTACATAAATACGCCGCCTCAAGGTTTCCTGGATGGTAGGGAAGGCATCTTATCTATTGATATTATGTTCCCCTCCTCTCAAATTTGTTGGCTCTCTGCCAAACTCTGATCGAATAAATATATGCTCTGATTTCTCTCTCCTACCTTAACTGACCAGATTAAATCATTTACATGAAAACTAATGTTTCTTTTCAACATGGATGTTTTCGTATTCCTTACAATCTCATGGTTTCGGGTTCAATTGCACTGCGCGGTATCTTTGGTAAGCGTCTTTTACAACAGAATTATGCCAGCCGATCGACGCTTTGTGAGCGAACTTCTTAGGCGAGAAATGTGTATGTTTCCTCATTTCTACCATGATTCGCCAAAGGAGACTGTTAGAATGACTAGCAGACGTTAAACAAGAAATAATCACTGGGGTCGATTTTTTTTTCCACTAAAACTTTCAAAACAGTTCACTAGCACTTTCGCAGTTCAATGTGTGAAACAAGCAAAAGATAAAATATATACTTGAGAATTAATTATCTGGTCTACAGAGAGAAATACACAACGCAGAGGCGTTATCAGGATATGAACCTTTTATAGCATTTCCTTTCATTGTCCGTCTTTGTTGTCTTATCTGTTCCACAACTATCGTTGCTCTACTCGATTTTCAATTACTTTCTACTAAAGCAGTTGAAGCTTGCTTACATAACGCCTTTATACGTGACAGCATACCAAAGAAAAATTGATTCCTCGATACCTTTATAAGTACCTGCGGATATAAATATATAATCTACAGTATCAATATGAAGCTTGTAGCATTAATATTGAATCACATCTGTGAGTTAGTATCAGTTGTGTCTATTAAATGTCTGCAATGTGAATTTAGCATCGCCTGTATCAAATTAGTGTCATCTTTGTTGATTTAACCGTTTCTCTATGTTCAATTAAAAGATTTCAATGTCGATTCAACGTCACCTATTTCTCTCTACAACTGAATTGAAGAGCTCAAGCTGTTGAAATCCGTTCCTGTCAATAATCTACTCGTATTTTTAACGCAAGCAAAAATATTTACAACTCAATGTTGTTTAACACACCATCCCACCTCGTATCGCTTGTTGTGATTGATTCGCACCAAAAGACGAAGCTTGCTTCACGTGTTACGCTTGTTTATGTATAACAAGGAAATAAATGTGTATTTCATTCGGGTTCCAAATCTCGAAGTGACAGTGATAAGCGAAATTGTATTTCTATTGGCTATTGATAATCGAAGCGAACTGTCTAGGTAGAAGAGATAGATTGATCGATCGAATGTTATAGAGTGTAACAGTATTTTTTATATCCGGTTGCCACACTTGCAAAGTATTGTCAAAAGTAAGTAAATATAATGAAGTATGTTCTCGAACATGGATATAAACGTGTGTACGTGTGTCTATGTGTGTACGTGTGTGTATGTGTGTTTTTTCTTAGTGGTTAAGGAATCCATTTCGCCAATACGCTGTTTCTGGTTCGGTCCCATTACATGTAATCTTGAAAAAATTTCTTTAGCTATAGTCTTGAGTTCATGAATGCCTATTGAAAGCATGTGTGTACACATGCGCACATACACAGAAACGCGCACACACTCACACACACACACACATTCTCACACATGTATACATACACAAATGTGCAATGCGTTTTGAAAATTACATTGTTAATAGAAGTTAACTTCACATCCTGAAGTCAGCTTGTACCTGTACATCTTTCAGTGGATGTCACTTATGGCTTTTAAATGGAATTTATATAGTTATTGGGATCCGAAATCACATTGCACAAGAAATGTGTCTTCTGTATTCTCTAAATTTGATGTTTCTTTACAAGTGGACACCTGGATCAATTTTGGATTCTTGCTCGGACATTGTTTCTAGAAATATTCAGAGTCTGATATTCTATTTTCAGATTTTGTAATTTCGTTTGTGGGGAGTTCTTGATAAATAAAGAAATAATATATAAATTGGCTGTAGATAGGCGAATGTCTTTATATTTACAAACAGAGAAAAACATTATTCCAAACATATATAGAATTTATTAGAAAATGACGCGCATTCAAAGGTTAGGATTTGTTTCGCTTTAAAGATTATTCCAGCAATTCAAATAGAGAAATAGAACGATTAAGACGAAATTTATCGCAATGACGAAAACCCGAGACAATGAAGTGTTGGAATAAAAACAAAAGAAATTGCGGAGAAAATTGCGACGTGGAAATGGACAATTTGACAATAAGCGGGACGATGGTGACCTTGAAGATAACATGTCGATAAAAATAGCATTGAAGATGAGACGATACCGGTGATGACAACAATAGCATGAGTATGAAGATAAAGCACGTAATGAAAGTGATGATGACAAGAGGAGGACGGCGTCATTGCTGATGATAATTGTGATGCTTATGATGATGATGTTGTTGATTATGCACAAACAGGGTAACACTTTGGTGTATAGATTATTTTTAGATCGAAGGTATCCACCAGGGTTTGAATTGATCAAGAAACGTACCGTGAATTCTTTCAATAATTATATAAAGACAAATAAAGAGTATGTATATAAATACACATGCGTATATAAGTGTATATATATGTGTGTGTATATATGAGTGTGTATATGTGTATATACATATACATATACATATATATATA
>NC_068997.1:22361430-22362402 GCF_001194135.2 Octopus bimaculoides
GTGTGTGTGTGTGTGAGTGTGTGTGTGTGTGTGTGTGCGTGTGTGTGCGTGTGTGTGTATAGGTATATACATAAATACACACACATACACACATTCTTACACATATATATGTGTGTTCAATTGAAGGTGACATTGACGTTTTTGGACAAAGTTCAAACATCAAAAAGAATACAACAGAAAATCTGATGACGTTGAATGGTAGTCAAAAAGAAACAAAAAAAAACCTAAAACAAATTATAAAAGCAAAGAAAACAAGTCTGTGGAAAAACATTGTTGTTTAATCGTGTAATTAAAGTTTCTCTGCTTCAATGGCGAAAGATATATTTAACAAGAAGCTGCACAGCAACACTAGCAACAACAACGATAAAAATTATAATAACAACGACGGCAACAACAACAACAACAACAACGACGGCGACGGCGACGACGACGACAGCAGCAAGAACAACAATAAACAGGAAAAATGAGAATAATCAAAATATAATCAACAAGAACAACAACAGCAACAATTACAACGCTGACAAGCAAAATGAAAATGTTAGAATTCTGCTTTAGAATATTAATATAAAATTAATAATCATAACCATCGCAGTCATCATCACCATCACCACCACTGCCCTCCCCCCCCATCATCATCATAATCGTCGTCGTCATTACAGTTGATCGTCATCGTCATCAGATAGTCGCCAGCAACATCATTCGCCACCATTCACCATTTTGACCATCATCTATGTCAATATTCTGACAAATATGTAAACCAAATAATATTATTTATATATTTTGTCTATTTTATTAAATTTTTAGTATTATCAAAAACTATTATTATCATTATTATCATTGTTACTACTACTACTACTACTACTAATAATAATAATAATAATAACAATAATAATAATAATAATAATAATAATAACAATAATAATAATAATAATAATAATAATAATAATAATAATAACAATAATTATAATAATA
>NC_068997.1:22364974-22369298 GCF_001194135.2 Octopus bimaculoides
CTTGTCTTCTATACGGAGGCATTTTCCAAAAGGAAACAGGATTGCATGAGAGAAAGAGAACGAAGGAAATGTCTTGATGTTTATATGAAGCTCAATTAGCGTTCTTTTTAAGAGCTGACATCTCTTAATTATTTGTGAAAACGAAAGGAAATTTATTAACCTCCAAGCTATTTCGGACTACTTTGCCACTAATAAAAGAAAAGCAATTTTTTCGTACTTGATATTGGGATATTGCATGGAAGATTGAAAGAAATTCTTCCAAGGAAATCGCATAGCAGGACACGTGCCACGTTGATTCAGTTACACACACACGTACGTACATGCATACTGCATACCTACATACATATATATATATACATACATTTGTGTGTGTGGAGAAAGAGGGAGAGAAAGAGGAGAATGAAGACGTGTTCTTTGAGTTTAATATCACAACGATTTGATGATTTTTCAACAGAAAACAGACATCTTCCAGGGATGAATAAATTATGTAAGAGTATAAATATGATGCATTGATTACTTTAAGAGAATTCCTCCTTGTATGCTTGTTTTTAATTTTTGCAGAATGACCAGATTTTGTATATATGAATCTGAGTGTTGTGCGCGTGCGTAATGCGTGCTTGTGTGTGTGTGTGTGTGTGTGTGTGTGTGTGTGTGTGTGTGTGTGTGTGTGTGTGTGTGTGTGTGTGTGTGTGTGTGTGTGAGAGAGAGAGAGAGAGAGAGAGAGATTGTGTGTGTATGTGTGTATGTGTGTGCGTTTACATGGATGGATATGTATTTGCCTATTTATGCATGTTAGTGTGATCAAACACAGACATATACACGTGCATGCGCGAACATTTCATTTCTCCCATCATTAGATAAAATAAATATACCGGAAACTACTAGAATAAACATTTCCGGTTAGGGATAAAATATGGCATATATTTTGTTGGGCCCACTATATACACTGCTAATTACAATAATTTATACATGCCGTTTGGTGAATAATTATATTTCACCTATGCCCATTTGTTTCTGTTTCTGTGCGAACTAATGTTCGTTTCAATAATTTAAGTGAATTCATTATGATGGTGAGTTTGAATAACCATGGTCGTTTAGTGCATTGGTTTGATAAAGATTTTAACATTATCTTTGTGCATATATATATATATATATATGGGCTTGTGCGTGTGTGTTTGTGTGTAGTTACGTGTGTGTTAGAGAGAGTGTGTGTTAGAGAGAGTTTGTGGGCGTTTGTATGTATGTGAGTGTATGTGTGTGCACGCTAGATTGTTTGAATTTTAATCAGATAGGCGACTTAGTTAGGGGCAGATCAAAGGTAATTTTGATAGTTTAGCAAGGAAACGGAAGACATACTCAATATGTTCAATAATGATAATCAGTGAAGCATTAAGCTTTAAAAGTGTAGGTTACTATAATATTCTTATTCGAACCAATGACTGGGCCTCTATGCGATCGCTTGACATACTAGAAAAAACAGTGAAGTTTCTATCAACATACAGGCCAGCAGCAATATTAAAGATGTTGAAGATAACTTTTTGCAAACTGCCAATCAGAAAGTTCGGTGGGCCGCAGCTTGTCCTAGATTAGTCTGGATAATATAGTGTTAAACGTATTTATAAAACGTATTTATAAGACGTATTTCTAATACAGGGCATGGTCACGAATCTACTACCTTTCATCATGAGTCTGCTCCATCGGGGATGACTCGTAGTCTTTTACTTGTTTCAATCATTGAAATGCGACCATGAAAGGGTTCAATCTAACAAATGGACTCAAGTATTTTTTAAAAACTTTATTTACATCAAAAATAGTACACATCTGGTACATGTTTCGTCGACACAAAAGAGATAGAAGGCAACGTGAACGTTGTCAGAAATCGAACACAGAATGTAAACCTGTAAGATATACTGCTTAGCATTTTGTCCGAGGTGTTAACGAATCTACCAGCTCACTTTTCATCTTTGGTGATTTTTAATGAAGTGCTGTTCACCCAAAATACTATTGACTTCAAAGAAACAGTTGCCCTTGTATCAGACTGATTTGACGGAGTTTTGGACAAATTCGTTGACGTGAAGAGTAAGCACTTGAATGAGAAACTTCAGGCTTCTAGCGGTCTCCGATTCACTGTATCTCTCTCTCTCTCTCTCTCTCTCTCTCTCTCTCTCTCTCTCTCTCTCTCTCTCTCTCTCTCTCTCTCTCTCTCTCTCTCTCTCTCTCTCTCTCTTTCTTTCTCTCTCTCTGCGTATCGATAAAGAGAGAGAAAGAGAGTATCACCAGAAACGATAAAATGCTATACCTGCAAGACTCCAATTACCAGTACTCCGAGCTGCTCGTTTCCGATCATCACATCATTCTTTTTGGCATATTTACAGTATGAATAGTTTTTGGAACTATAAAATGAAAGGTTCAAAGAAACGCTCATCCCTCTGTTTAAAAGCTTTTGCGAACGCGACTGCTTCAAACTCAAGCTTTTGATTTTATTTCTGTTTCTCGTAATAACTTATTATAAACGCCAAACAATCGAAGCCATTACTGCATAATCACTTTTCCAAAATATTACATTGAATTAATTCTTTTAATTAACGTTTTAAAAACAACGTGTATATGGGTGTTCATTCTGTATACGCCTGCGCAGACGCATCCATACAGACATATGTGTACCCAAAGAAATGTATATATACACAGAATTATATATTCATATGTACATACATGTGCTCATATGCTTATATACATATACTCATATCTAGAAACGCATACACATATTAAAACGTACACCGACGGGTTTTCCTTTGAACCACGACCAAAAACAAGATGGCTGGTATTTGTCTATAAAATACCTAGACTCATTCTTTTATTCTTTTATTCATTTGGCTGCGGCCATGCAGGAGCACCACCGTCAAGGGATTTTGTCGAAGGAACCGACCCCAGAACTTATACTTTGTAAGCCTAGTACTGGTTCTAGTAGTGTCTTTTGCCGAACTGCTAAGTCACGAGGATGTATACATACCAACATCGGTTTTCACGCGATGGTGGAGGAACAAACACAGATAGATACAAAGACAAATACACATATATATACGACGGGCTTCTTTCAGTTTCCGTCTAACAAATCCACTCACAAGGCGTTGGTCGGGCCGAGGGTATAGTAAAAGACATTTGCCCAAGGTGCCACGCAGAGGGACTGAACCTGGAACCACGTGGTTAGGAAGCAAGCTTCTTACCAAAACTCATTTCTTTTCTTCAGACTATTGGTGTCTTGAGTCAGAAATCTCAGTTTTTTCCCTTTCTGAAGCCCCCGTTCCTCTAAGGTTTTGCTTTATCTACAACAGACCAGTTAATTTTAATTTCGTAGGGACTTGTCTCACGCAACAACCATATAAACTTCAACAAAGCTGTAGCACATTTTCTGTCAAGGCTGACAAATGAATGTTTATGCTTGTAATAACGGTTTTTGATTGTGAGTTCCGTTGCACCAATATATGTTTTATGTCGATGACTGCTGTTTGATTAATCTTTGCACTATATACTATCGATTTTGCCAGACATCTACCGACTTTTAGACATTACTTACGAATTCTAAAGTTGCATGATACAAACAGCATGCCAACGAAGCATGATGTTTGCATCTCTAGTCTATTCCGAATCACGGTATTATAACTTTTGATATAACACCCGAAATGTTTGCAAGCAGAATAGCTGACCTTAACGCAGTTCCTCTTCGATATCTTTCTAAACTTATGCTCTGGCGGAAAATGGTGGTTTATTAAATTAAGAAATTCTCTAGCAATATTAATGTTTACTGCTAGGCAAAATACTGGGCTGGATCATAAAATATTCCTTTTCCTATTCATAATCCTTCGCTATGTATTCCCTATGTATTCATTAATCATATATTAGTATGTACCTTGGTGTCTATGATTGCTCCATAACTGCTTGATAACCGGGTTGGTGTAGTTAGATCGCCGCAACTTAGCGGTTCGACAAAACAAAGTAGTAGAATAAGTGCTAGGCTTTAAAATAGAAATTACTAGTATCAATACGTTCGACTAAAGTTTATCAAGGTGTTGCTCCAGCATGGCAACAGTCTCATGACTGAAACAAGTAAAAAATAATAAGATAGAATTGAAGAGATAGGGAGAGAGAGAGAGAGGCAGACACACACGGATCACAGATGTGCCACTTTGGCAAAAAGCTTTCAACTTCACTGATTTTGTTGGTTTAAGTTGTAGGGATTTCTTTGAAAGTTTCTATTTTTATACAAGAACTGCTGTTGTCTTTGTTTATGTTGATGGTTGCTTATTTTTTTTTTTTTTTTTTTTTT
>NC_068997.1:22370216-22371607 GCF_001194135.2 Octopus bimaculoides
AGTAGCCACTTGTATATGGACTTTCTTGATTACGGAGCGTTAAGGTTAATGTTTAAAGAAGATTGCAGTCTCTCGTGGCGGCTCGTTGGCTGAATAACCAGTTATATGTTTCAAGTCTTGCCGACGGCATACCGTTTGATAGGGTCCTTTCAAAAATATTTTATATGGCCCCTGCAATAAAATGTCCGTGGACGACAATTGACAGACCGTGGGTGTGGTGTGCGCCTTGTGTACAGAAGTCATCTGACGCCTGATAACATGGTCATAAAGACTGAGATATGTCACACCATGTGTGTCAACTGAAGAGGCAGAAGTAGGAGGAAGGGGAGTGAGAGAGGGTGAGTGAAGGTGGTGGTAGAGAGAAAGAGAGTGAACGAGAGAAAGGGAAAGAACTGTGTGTGTGTGTGTAAGGAGGGGTGGTGAGAGAGCAGGAAAGAGGTCGTTGAATGGGAGCGATGGTATGGGATGTGGTTTGTATGTGTATTTAGAGAGAGGGGGAGAGATAGTGAGAGAGAGAAGAGAGAATGAGAGAGGGAGAGAGGGAAAGAGAGGGTGAAGGAGAGAGAAATGAGAGAGAGTAAGAGAGAAATGAGAGAGTAAGAGAGAAATAGAGACAGAGATAGAAGACAAGAAGATAAAGGGAGAATAAAAAGAGAGAGGGGGTAAACAGATAGTGAGGGAGACGGAGATAGAGAAAGACAAAAGTGGGGATACTGAAAGATAGAGAGATTTATATAGAAAGAGAGAAGATACTAAACGAAATTGGAAGACCGAAAAAGATGGACAGAGAGACAGAGAAAGAGAGAGGGAGCGAAAAATAGAGGGAGAGTAAGAGCGGGAGGGAGACAGACAAACGTGTGAAAGAGAGGAATTATGAGAAAGGGAGATAATAAAGGAAGAGAGAAAGATAGAGAAAGTCAGAGACGGAAGTATTGGTAAAAAGAAGAAAGAGGAAAAGGCAGAGTAAAATGATAGCAAAACTAGAGGGAGTGATACCAGAAAGAAAGAAGAATTGGGTGTTAGATGTTATTCAATATGAATGAAGAGAAAACGTCGGCGAACTGGCAGAAACGTTAATACGCCGGACAAAATGCTTAGTGGCATTTGGTCCGTCATTACGTTCTGTGTTCACACGTCGCCGAATTCGACTTTGCCTTTCATCCTTTCGGGGGGTTGATAAAATAAGTACTAGTTGATCACTGAGGTCGATATAATCTACTTACTCACTGCCCCGAAACTGCAGGTGGATTTGTGCCTAAATTTGAATGGAATATGAATGAACGGACAAAGGCAGTATCGTTACCACGCTGGACAAAATGCTTAGCGATATTTCTTCGATTTTACGTTCGAGGTTCAAAAGACATCGAGGTCGAATTTGCCATGAAGGTCGA
>NC_068997.1:22372705-22373541 GCF_001194135.2 Octopus bimaculoides
GGCAAAATCGACATCGGCAGAATTTGATCTCGGAACGTTAAGGCTAACGAAGTGTTGTAAGCATTTTCCCCGGCGTGCTTAACGATTCTGCCGGCTCGCTGCCTTCGTTATTGATTCTGTGCGCGCTTGTTGTGTACGTGTGTGCGCGTTTGTGCGCGTGTAGAGTAGAAGAATTTTGAGAAAGATTATTCATTAATGGGCGGCGTTAGAAGAGAGATAACAACAGAGAGAGATAGATAGGTAGAGAGAGAGAGAGAGAGAGAGGGAGAGAGAGAGATATGGGAGATGAGGGAGAGAGAGAGGATGTGGCAGATATGTGTATGTGTGTTTGTGAATGGATAGGTGTATGTATGTGTTTATGTGTGGATGTGAGTATGTGTGTGTTAGTGTATGAGAGAAACTGAGAAACAAGGTAAAGAAATAAACATATAAACATATCTATCTATTGAGTAGATATACACAAATATACTTATGCATAAGCTTCCATACATATGTGTATGTGTATACGCATGGCTGTATACATACATACATACATACATACATACATGCATACATACATGCATACATACATACATACATACATACATACATACATACATATATACATATATTCTTTTATTTGTTTCAGTTATTTGACTGCAGCCATGCTGGAACACCACCTTTAGTCGAACAAATCAACCACAGGACTTGATCTTTGTATGCCTAGTACTTATTTTATCGGTCTCTTTTGCCAAACTTTTAAGTTACGGTGACGCAAACATACCAGCAACGCTTTTCCAGCAATGGTGGAGGGACAAACACAAGCACAAAAATACACACACACACACACACACACA
>NC_068997.1:22374174-22374900 GCF_001194135.2 Octopus bimaculoides
TATATATATATATATATATATATATATGTAAAATATTTCGACCAGAAGAAAAGAAATTGACCTACAGAATAAATGATGAATTCACGATAAGGTACAGGTGGCGATTTGATCCAAGCAATGCCCCAACTTGGCCATAGTTTATTGGCAATAATAAGTAAAAGTAAATGATTAAGAACGCTGAGTGTGTGTAAATATTCGGTAACACATGAGAAGAGTTGGAGAATAAGGGACAGAATTTTAGTATATTTTTAAGAGGCAGATAGTGTTTATGTGTGTGGAGAGGGTGAGAGAATGGGACAGAGAAACAGAGAGGATGAGAGACAAAAGAAAAGAGAGGGTGAGAGGGTGAGAGAGAAAAGAAGAGCGAGGGTGCGAGGGTCATTGTAAGATGAAGAGGAATTTCATTGAAAGATGTGGAGAATGATAGATATAGGTTGTAAAAAAAAAAAAGGCTAAGAGAATGGCATAAAAGCGATACGGTAAGAATTAAAGGTTAAAAGAAGACGAGGAAAGAGAAGCAGAGTTTAATACGGTGGTGTGGGTGTGGAGAATACGTGTGTGTGTGTGTGTATGTGTGTGTAAGTGGGTGCGTGTGTTTTTGAGGATAAAGAGAGCGAGTGTGAATGTGTGTTTAAGAAAGTGTGTGTGTGTGTGTGTGTGTGGGCATGCGTGTTTCAGAAAAAGAAAGCGTATGCGTCAGTGTGCGTGCGCGTATGTGCGTGTGTG
>NC_068997.1:22378580-22379348 GCF_001194135.2 Octopus bimaculoides
TATATATATATATATATATATATATATATATATATATAAAAGATAAAAGACATATAAACATGTACATTCATAGATACATACACATATTTATTAACATATATTAGTTAGACGGTTAACTCTACGACAACACATAGGTCTGCATAGCTCACAAATTTAAATGCAGGAATACAAATAGTACCCATTAAACATATGGACCTATGTCTGAGGAAGGAACGGTCAAATTTTATGCTATTTCTCTATATATATTTAGCGATAACATAACTCAATGGCAAAGAATCAATCAACAAAGAATATCTTTTTGTAGTCAAATTTCATCCATGTTTAAAATCCTGTGGCCACACTACATCAGCATTTGTTAAATTTACCGCCACGACTTATGCTAGTTAGATGGAGAACTGCTACAGTCATAGAGCAGCGTAACTACTACAGCCGATGCTGCTGCTTCGGCTATTGCTGCTCCGATTGCTGTCGCCAACAGCCTTACCACTTTTCCTTTTCCCTAACAACCTTTCAGCAATGCTGTTATCTGCTACCCAGCAACATTAAGAAAGAAACGAAATACAGCAGCATGTGATCTTTAAGAGAGAAACGTGATGTTCTAAAACAAATATTATGAAAGAACAATTTCATTTATTTCCATTTGTTATTCCTTATAATTCAGGATGAGTAGACCCACTTTTGCAGCACACGAAACCCGTAGCTACTTAGTAAAATATGTAAATTGTCCATTCCTTTTACCACGAGACATTCTCATCATTTTACGTTATA
>NC_068997.1:22380061-22380735 GCF_001194135.2 Octopus bimaculoides
TATATATATATATATATTCTTTTATTCTTTTAGACGTCTCAGCCCAAAGACTGTGAACATGCTGAAACATCACCAGTGTAACAACCTTTTCAATGGTCAAACCTATGTGATAGACTTTGGCATTTGGTGAGGGAGGGTGTTCGACACTCTACCCTCTTTAGAATTTCCTGCCTTCATATAGGTTCATCTTGGATTGTGGATGGCAGGAGGTCAAGCTGTATCTTGAAAATATCTACTCTACTCAATATATATATAAATATATATATGTCTAATTACCTTGGCTTCTGGAGATAATATTGTGCAACTGTCATGCTCAGCCAGGAACACTCATCTTTGACTGTCCTCATATCTCCTGCTATGATTGCCAATTTTGTTAACGGCGTAGCATTGCTGGAGAAACTTATGGCCCTTGAAGTTAACTCCCTTGTCTTAAAGAGCAGATATCAATTAGTATATGGTAATTGTGATACGAACTCCAATTCCGGAGATAATTTTAGTAAATCATGAGTCTAGGTTGTATGCCATTTGATACACTTTTATATCAAGTGGCATAATTCTTCATATACGTACCATTGGGCACATTAAGTTGTTTCTCTTAGGTCTATTATTTTAAAATATAACACACATAGACACACACTCCGCGTGCATATATTTATATATATATATATAAGATC
>NC_068997.1:22380984-22383069 GCF_001194135.2 Octopus bimaculoides
TATATATATATATATATTGAAAATTGAATAGATTGATAATTGAAGAGACAGACAGACAGGCAGATAATAGACATATAGCTAGATAGACAGATACATATACATAGACAGATAGATAGATAGATAGATAGATAGATAGATAGATAGATAGATAGATAGATAGATAGATAGATAGATAGATAGATAGAAGTAGAAATTTAGAAAAAAAGAGAAAGCGAGGGAATATGTGAGACAGATTGTCACCTGCTTGCTCAATAAACAATGTAATAGCAACTAAAATGTTAGACGAAAAGAGAAAGAGAAAACTGAGTTAAATCGATGAAGAACAAAGAAGCTGATCATAGCTTATTATGCAACCTTGAACCTAAAGCAGAATACTGTCAGGACTTGCACCGCATAAATCTCTTAAGTCCATGACAGATTCCTCTTCTCCTGCTTTGGCTACTGCTAGTGACACTGCGGTTGCTGTTGTTGGTACTGTTAATGTTGATGTTGTTGTTGCTGTTTTTACACTAGTAGTTGTTATGTTGTTGTTGTTGATATATTCTTGTTAGTTGCGATTGTGGTTGCTTCTGTGGTTTGTGCTACCGCGGTTGCAGTAGTCTGTGGTGCATTTTGTTTTGGATTTTGTGAGTTGTTGTTGCTGTTGTTGTTGTTGTTGTTGTGTTGCTATTACTGCTGTTCTGTTTTTTTGTTGTTTGTTTTTTTTTTTGCTTTTCTTTTTGTAGTTATTGTTGCCGTCATTGTTGCTCTTGGAGCCGTCGGTGCTGTTCCTGCTTTCGTTGGAATCCTCGATATAGGATGATGCCAACAGTCTCAACTATGATCATTAAAATGACGACATTAATGGCAGTTGTTGTCGTTATTATGGTGGTGGTGGCGGTAGTGCTGCTAGTGGTGATGATGATGATCATGATGATGATGATGATGATGATGATGACGACGATGATGACGGCAGTTAGGAGTGTGAGGTTGATTTATTCGTCAATATCTCTGTCTCACTGTCTCACTCTATCTCTACTCATATATATGTGTACGTGTGTGTCTGTGTGAGTATGTATTTGTGTATGTGTGTGTTGATAGGTAGGTAGATGCTTATATATAGATATGTATGTATACATATATATATATACATATATGTACGTATATACGTATTTATATACATATAAGTATGTATATATGTATATATATATATGTATTTACATATATATATATATATATACATGTGTGTGTATATATATATGTATGCATAGACACACACATGCACACACACACACACACACATATATATATATATACATGTATATACATGTATCCTTATATGTATATGCATAAATACAGAGAGGAGAGAGAGAGTGAAAGAGATGATGATGATGATGATGACGACGACGACGACGACGATGATGACGACGACGACGATGATTATGATGATGATGATGATGACGACGACGATGATGATGACTATGACGTTGATGACGACGACGATGATGTCGATGAAAGCGACGACGGTGATGTTGACGAAGATGGCGTCCATGGTGATGATGACGGTGACGGATGATAAAGACGAAGACGTCGATCGTGGCTAAGATGGTGATGTGTGTAACAGTACGGCGTTTACTCTGATTTATATCTTCTCCCACTGCCAAGCAATATGGTCTTCCTAGAGATGTCTTAGACCTAACAGCAAATAAATTTTGTGTGCATACATATGTACATGCATGTATGCACTTGCTTGTGGGCATACGTGTGTGTGCATATGTGTACACTTGAGCAAGCCTGTTGATATCTATGTGTCTGCTGTACTAGTATAAGCATTCCCAGTTTATTGACATTTCGCTATATAATGTAAATTACTAATACATATTGTGTATTCATGCTGTGTATCCCACAGCCAATAAAGTGCCTTCTGTTTTCCCATATACATCCATATATAAACATATGCATGCATACGTAGATACATATACATATATATAAACACACACACACACACACACATATACACACACACATATACACACACACACATATATTTATATATATATATAAACACACACACACACACACACACACACACATATATATATATAT
>NC_068997.1:22383632-22390032 GCF_001194135.2 Octopus bimaculoides
ATATATATATATATATATATAAATTAAAAACGTAAAAATAAAAACAGAACACAAAGGATTCCGCGGTACACGTGTTTCAAGCTTTATAGTCGTTGCATCATTATATTGGTATATAATTGATAGACATGATGGTATAAAGCTATCTGCAGCCGCAAATATATTCTTTCCCAAGCATTATATCACAAAGAAGAAGTCACCAAGAAAAAAGTAAAAGAGGGAGAAACATAAGAGATAAAAATTGGGAGTCCACTTGGTATTGTCCATTGTAATATCCATTGTAATATACGTTGTAATATGTTTATCCTTTAAGTTGATATATTTACATAAAAGTTCATCGGTATTCCGAAATCTATCCACATTCTGCCACAATTCAGGGTAGAGTGAAGCATTCGAATGTAGTCTTCGTCGTGGCACTACCTCTCTCCCTCCTTCTCACCAGTTTGAGTCATGGACACTATTATTCTGCCTATCTAAAAGTTGAAGGAAGTGTTAAACTATAATATTTTACGGTTAGAATCAAGTTCGGATAGGAGAAAAGGAATTTTATAAAGAGTTGATCCTTTTTCTTGAGCAAGGTACAATATTTTCCTTTTTGTTGTTTTTGCATTTTTATTTCCTCTATTTCAATGATAAACGAAGTTATACAGACTTACAAACTTCACGATATAATCTTTTCCGTTGTCGACCTCTACCATATTCCTTGGACACAATTTTGTTTGTTTATTAAATGTCTTGCATTTTGGTCGGTGAAAGGTGGAACCTAATATTTTATAGATAATTATCTCTAACATTTTGCAGCACTGTAGGAAAGAAACCTCAAAACAAAAACCCTCGCCTGTGTATCAGAGATTAACTATGAAAGCTGCACATATTTAAAGATAAATTCTGCAATGACAAAGCAGGTTGCCTATTACATCATCACAACCGGATATCGAGAGAGAACGATAGAGTGATAGCTAGAATGAGTATGAGAGATAGAAATAGAAAACGAGCGATAGATAGCTATAGGGAGACTGAAAGAGAGAAAGAAGAAGGCAGGGAAGTGAGACAAGAATTAAAGGCATGCTGAGGCTTAATTTTCATTCTGTTGTTTCACACAGCACAGCATTTACCTGTCAGTAATTTCAATCATGATTTACAATAGTATGGATAATCTGCATCATTTAAATTAGATTAATTATCTCAACGTATTATAAGGAAACACTGCCAACCTGCTTGATTATAGTCTAGCTCTATGCAGGGTCTTACCCACATAAATCTATTTCGTTCTGAAATTCCCAGCAGCAGTGCGAATTTGGAGTAAGAATTCTAGAGATGATAATGACCTCCAGAACAGAGAATATGAGTTAGCTTAGGTTCGGGGTTGATTTAGGTTGGTTTGGGTGCATGGGTGGTTTTTATTTTGTTACAAATTAGTGATAAGGTAGAGGAAAGAAAAGGAACCGAATGTAGGGACACTTAACGCCAGTAGATAGATTCCTGTATTCTGTTTTCATCTTAGTTTGTGTAATTACGTGTTCTGTTATTCTCGTTGGCAACCTACTAAACATTGCTCAAAACCTATCATACATTCATACATAGACGCACACATGCACATATATAATTACACAAGCACACACAGAGAAACACATACATACACAATTATGTACATACTTACTCCCAGTATTTTTCATCTTTACCTTATCTCTGTTCTACAAATGAAGGAATAGGCGCGGGCATGATTGTATGCTTTCGGGTTCGTTCCCACTGCACAGCCCTTTGGGAAAATGTCTTTTCTAAAACTGCCCTCGGTCAATCAATATGGAGGCGCATGGTTTAGTTGTTAGGGTGTTGGATACATGATTGTGAGATAGTGGTTTCCATTCCTGGACCGGGTGACTTGTTGAGTTCTTGAGCAAAACACTTCGCGTTGGCAAAAGTGAGTAATGCTTCGATGGACCGGCGTCCCGTCCAGGTGAGGGAATATTATATACGCCGTGGAAACCGGGAAACTTTTAGCAAATAATCAATATTTCTCTCACATTCCCTCCACTTTTCCTTCCCACTCTTTCCCCCTTATTTTCATTGTCATACATTGTCCATCTTATATTTTCAGAGTTGGTGGCTGAACTAGCAGTTTCGCCAGTTCTTGTTCTTTTCGTTTTGCTTTTACTTCAAAAGTCGCCTGTAGAGACTCTTTGATTTTATATTGAATAAATAACTGACTTGTTTTTTTTACATCCTCATAAATGTGAGTGGAGGCACATGATATATTGGTTAGAGCAGCTGGATCACGGGTTCGAATCGCAGACCGGGTGATGATTGTGTGTTTATGAGCGAAACACCTAAACTCGACGCAGCTCCGGCAGAAGGTAATGGCGAACTTCTGCTGACTCTTTCGCCACAACATTCTCTCACTCTCTTTTCTTGCATCTTACGGATTATTAGAGGTTCCGGCTATCAGTGCTCATAAGTTAGTGTTGTATCTGTATGTATATTACACACATCTTAGTACTAGATGGCAAGCTGGTAGAATCTTTAACCAATCATTACGTTCTGAGTTCAAATTCGGCCTAGGCCAACTTTCCTTTTAATGATTCCGGGATTGATAAAATAAGTTAACAGTCAAGCCTTGGGGTGGATGTAATCTTCTAATGCTTTCTTATTATTCATGTTGCATAGAGTGTATATTATTCATGTTGCATAGAGTGTGTATGTTTACCGCCTTTCTTTTGACTTAACTATTTTTTACCGTGTGTGTCTTTTTAAGGTCATTTTACGTAAAAGCAACGGAAGAATAATGCTTTCTTCCTCTTCAAGTTATATTCTCCCCTTGGCTAATATTTTCTTTCACTGTTCTTATGTTCACATTCGCCGTATCACCAGAAACAGAATGAAATTCTTTCTTACAAACTATATCGTTCTGTAACCTTTTACCATCTCTACTCTTAATTTGAAATAAATTTGTGTATTTTAGATTAATGAAATAATTAAATTATTTAACTGAATTATGTAATTTAAAATAAATTACATAAGATCATAAATCTTGAAACAGTTTTACTGAGGTTTTAATACTCGAAATTAATTTTTAGATGATTCTCTTTGCTACCTCTACAACTTAAAATAACATCACAATGAATTACAAGTATTTTATTGACATGTTACAATAAAAGAACAACAGTGACTTTGTAAAAACTCTCTTCGTTAGAGTTTCTTAGCAATATTCTTTAGGAACAAGTTAGCGAGCCGGCCGATTTGTTACCACGACTAACAAAATGCTTAGCGGCATTTTGTCCGTCTTGAAGTTCTGAGTTCAAATTCCGTCGAAGTCTACTTTGTCTTTCATCCCTTTTGGGGTCGATGAATTAAGTACGAGTTAAGCACTGGGGTAGATTGAATCGACTTACCAGCTTCCCTGAAATTGCTGGCCTTGTGCCAATATTTGAAACCAATGTTCGTTCGGAACTTACAGAGTTCTTAGTATGATGCGGATACTCAACCTTTCTTAAACACACCACCACAGAATTATGCAAGCAATTTTGATGAAAAAGATGGGAAGTTGTCATTTCAACATGCTTGCTTTTTAAAAAACTATTTATAGACTACAACACCAACCACCTAAATTTGTACCTTCTAATTGTATTTGTTTTCTTTCATTCTTCCTTTCTTTCTTTTCTTTTCTTTTTTATCCCTTCTTTCTTTCTTCCATTCCTCCTTTCATTGTTTCTTTCCCTTTTTTAATTCCTTCTTTCTTTAATCTCTTTCTTTCATTTTTTAATTCTTTCATCTCTTTCTTTCCTTTTTTCTTTTTTCGTTCTTTCCTTCTCTCTTTCTGTCTCTCTTTCTTTCTTTCTTTCTTTCTTTACTACATTGCATCGTAAATGCTTATACAAAAAATTATGGCTGCTATTTCTAGTATGCCTATCAACAGCTCGTCTTTAAACAGAACGTTAAACTTCTAGTCTTCATTGTGTGTAAGTATAGTTTTTTTTTTTTTTCTCCTTTCAAAACGAAATTCTATTTTTGATATATTTCTGACCGTCGACCACCTTTGACCATTGACTGCCGACTATTTGAAATAAATAAATAAATAATTAAATAAATAAATAAATAAATAAATAAACAAACTCCAGCGGCATCTGCCTTTGATTTTTGCTCGTTATATAGCCATGAAATTTAATCACCTTCGCCATTTTACTCCTCATTCAAATGATGATGCCGATACTGGACGAAATTACAAGCATCACAATGAGGTTTATTGCCCCTATATTTGCCTGTCGATTTTCATTTTTACGAGACTTCATTCCGTGTGTGTTGCTGTCCAACTAGGGGTCAGCTCTAATGGAGCAGGTCTGTAATCAAAGGCATTTTAGCTGCGACTTTTCAAACATATATTTTTTCCAACTTAATGTCGTTTTGTTTTTTCTATTTTTTGACGACGTTAAGTTTTGAGATGCTAAGACTATCGAATGATGCTGCTATTTCTAGCAGATTAAACATCTACTTAAGCGCGCTCTCATTAAATCGTCACACCGTTTATATATCCTCGTATTTTTTTATCTTAAATCTTTTACTTCTTTCAGTACGGCCATGCTGGGGCACTTCCTGGAAGAATTTTTAGACTAATGAATCATCCTCTGCACTTATTTTAGTTACGCCTGATATTTATTCTCTCCGTGTCTTTTGTCGAACCGTTAAGTTATGGGGATGTAAACACACCAATACTAGTTATCAAGCGGATAACAACAGACACAAAGATACATACACACACACGCACACACACGATGGTTTTCTTTCAGTTTCCATCGACCAAATCAACTCAAGAGGCTTTGGTCAGCCCACGACTATAGTAGGAAACACTAAACAGTTATATGCAGCTTTTACTGATACAGTGGTCTCTGCTTCTTGTTGGTAGCCACTTTCGTCCCATAACCGAACGCATTCCTCCTCTTGGCAGCCATATTATGTAAAAATAGGCCAAGGCCTATCATAATCCTCTATATATGCTCTATCTTCTTTAGAATGTTGGCCCTTTCGAATTCCCCCACTCTATATTTTTTCTGACGTTGCATAATAACAATAGTCCGAAGGGAACATAAGCTCTATCGATGTCAAATGTTTAAGATCAATTCTTTAAAATGTTCCACTTTGGAATATCCAGTGTTTTTTTTTCCCCATATTGTAAATATCTAAGATCACATTACCTATTTTTTCATTTCTTTTTTCGAAATGGTAATAAGTGAAGAGAGATTTTGTTATTTCTTGCTGGTCTAGGTACCATCTAGAAGTTCCCGCTTTAGCACATCATATCAGCTAGATAAAATGACTGGGTGTTTTGGGGGCAAACATAATGTTTAGAAGAAGGCGTGGAATGCCTGTGTGCGTGTGTGTGTGTGTGTAAGTGTGCGTGACTCTCTGTATGTGTGTGCGCATGTGCATATATGTGTGTGTTTGTTTGTATGTAACTATGTATAAAGAAATAAAATGATGACTGCAAACAGCGCGGAAGATGACAGAAAAAGGCGTTGCTGTAAGATTAGTGGTATCCAATATGTTATACATTTATCAAAGCAGAAGGGTGGATTATAGCGATATTATCAAGTAATGATGATGATAATGATGAGAAGCAAGAGAGGAATATGAAGAATAACAACGATTTGAATAAAGGAAGAATTTCATTTATTTGCACTGGCCCTCATTTGTACGTACAATAAAGGATTAACAAAGGCATTACAGCAATGTGTTATATTTCCGACAAGATCAGGCACAAGAGAAGTGGGGAAAAGACATTTTACTGTATCATAGCATATGCTAAAAACAATTTAAATTATGTATAGATTAGGCGCAGGAGGGGTTGTATAGTAAGACGCTTATTTCCCAACCACATCGTTCTGGATTCAGTCCCACTGCATGGCACCTTGGAGGAGGGGACTAGTCGATAACATCGACCCCAGTGTCTCATAAGTAATTCATTTATCGACATAGAATGTAGAAAAAGTAAAGTCGACCTCGGCGGAATTTGAACTCCGGGTGACATACCGTAAATAATTTCGACCAGCGTGCTAACGATTCTGCCAACTCGCCGCTCTACAAATATTACGACTTATGATAATAATAATCAGAACATGAGTACAGTACTTGAGTGAGATTAGAAGCGTGACAGAATAGCTAGCTTTGAATGAAATATTACTCTCCTTTACTCTCTTTTACTTGTTTCAATCATTTGACTGTGGCCATGCTGGAACACCACCTTTTTCAGTCGAGCTAATCGACGCCAGGACATATTCTTTGGACGCCTAGTACTTATTCTATCGGTCTCTTTTGCCGAACTGCTAAGTTACGGGGACGTAAACACACCACCATCGGTTGTCAAGCGATGTTGGGGGGACAAATACAGACAAACAAACATATACATATATAT
>NC_068997.1:22390349-22392439 GCF_001194135.2 Octopus bimaculoides
AGAGAGAGAGAGAGAGAGAGAGAGAGAGAGAGAGAGAGAGAGAGAGAGAGAGAAACATAGGCATGAAACATGTCTGTAGGTGTGTCCTCTATCGGTCGACATATGGGTGGACTCCATTTCAAGATACAACTGCCTGACTGTATTTGGTTTAGTAATGGCGGTTTACGGTGCATTCCATTGCGTATAACATCAATCTAATTGTGTTGCAGCCATAAGTTTTCTGTCCAATAGAGTAAAAGCCGATACATGCAGCTTTAAAACGGCTATTTCATTGGAATCTCAAAAAGCATAAAATGTGTATGTATGTATGTGTGAATGGAGGTATTGTGGATTTTCGCCAAAATTTATATATAGGTGTGTGCACGTATGCTTGCATGAAAGCATCTCACTGCATGAGAGAGAAAGAGATGCTTATATACACATGAAATGTGTATATATGTACATACATATGTATATATATATATATATATATATATATATATATATATATATATATATATATAAATATGTATAAATGTATATATAAATAAGTATATATATATATATATATATATATACATATATACGACGGGCTTCTTTCAGTTTCTTTCTACCAAATCCACTCTACCCAAGATGCCACGCAGTGGGACTGAACCCAGAACCATGTAGCTGGTAAGCGAGCTACTTACCACGCAGCCGTTCCTGCGCCTAAAATTAATGTAGATGTTTTTTCTTTTTTTCAAAATAAATTTTGGTAAACTTAAACTTTGGGATAATAATGCATGTATGTATGTATGTACGTTTGCATGTATGTATGTATGTGTATGTATGTATGTATTTTTGTATGTATGTACGAATATTTGTTTTTATTTGAGTTTTATTTGTTTATCTAGAGAGAGTTGAAGCCGATCATTAACAAAGCGAAGAGAATGTTTGACTTAAGAGAGTTCCAGGTGTCCATAAGTACGGAGTTGTATTGGTGTAATTTTTTTTTATCTAAGTGTGTGCATCTATTATTCTAAAGAATCTGAGATGAAGAAGCTTTGGAATGTTTTACAAAGTTTCAGATGCCTCTAATAGGTTAGATTTGGAGAAACCTGTCTCTCTTGCTCTTCCTTCGAAGCAATGTAATGTTAACATTGCTTAAATAAATGGAGTTGCATGAAACGATCGCACTGCATTAACTTTGGATATCCTTGTTGCTTATTTTGTGGTTTGGAAGCAAGCTTACAATATAGCTAAAATTCTTAATATTCAAAATTATCTAAACCTCATGAATAGTGGTTCACAACCGCGGACCATATGACCTTTGAGGTTCCTTATACGATTTGGTTATTTAAACTTATCTGCAATGCTTTGGTTATACTTCTAGAATACACAAATTATTTTAACAAATGTGTTTTAAACAATTCCTAATAATATTTAACGACTATAATAGGATATTTTAAACATTGAAGGGCTACGAAGGTCCTGCTAAGGAAAAAGAGGAATCAAAGGGATTCATAGGCAAAAATTGCTTGAGAAACTCTGCTCTTGATCATGAAATATAATTACAAAACCACATTCATGAACAGCCGCACTTGGGAAGGGGAGAGAATCGCTTGGTACAAGGATATTCCTATACTGATATGCCGTTAAGGAAAAGGAGAGAATTATTGCCTGGAGATAAGAGGACAATCATGGACTCTGGTTTAATACATTCAATCAGCCAGACCAAGCTGATCATCAACTACAACACCCTCATGACACTTTCTTGCATGGCGATTCTAGCATCATTTTGAATTAAACCATGTTTTAAAAACATAATTTATGCAGGTGTGTATATGTATAAGATTAAATATAATTTTCTTTATACCTAGTTGCTCTTATGTTTACGCCTATGTTCTTCGTTTGTTTAAGTTTCTTTATCTGTATATACACTGTGTGTATGTGTGTGTGTGTGTGTGTGTGTGTGCACAAACACAGACACGCACGAATACACATGTACATACGTAGACACATATATACACATATACATTTATATAAATATATACATATATATATATTATATATATATATATATATATATATATATATACACACACATATATGTGTATGTATGTATGTATATA
>NC_068997.1:22393542-22399201 GCF_001194135.2 Octopus bimaculoides
TATATATATATATCTATATATATATATATATATATTAATTCTCTCACACGGCTTTGGACGGCCAGAGGCGTCCAAAGAAGACACTGGCCGAAGGTGCCACGTAGTGGGACTGAACCCAGTATCATGTCGTTGGGAGGCAGACATCTTGCCGCGCCTGTCTATCCCCTTTTTTTCCTTATGTTGTATTGTTAAAATAGTGATATATCCCAATGCTGTTTCTAGGAAACTAATTATCCACATAGAGGTTTCCCTGTATATGAAGACATCTAAAACTAAGCCCTAAATAGAACAACGGCAGTTTTTTTTTTTATCAATTCAGTATATTATTTCTTAAGATGTTTCAAATGTGACCATCCTATCTTTTTCTCAGTGTGTTGCAGTTTCGCTTTTCCCTTGAAAAAGGAGAATGAGATTTAAAAAAAATTTAGTTACTATTTCTAACTGGTTAAGCAGTGATATAGTTGGTATTAGATTCTTAATCCTCCCTAGCATTCTATTCTATTCCTTTTAAACCAATTGGCCAATTGATTAATAAAAGAGGCGATGAAACTGAACCTGTGCGTGTGATATTATTGGCGTAATGACACTCTCAAAACCCACAACACAATTTGTTTCACAGTGATATTGTAAGTGTAGGTTGCTATTTCTAATATTAATTTCTAGCTCTTTTTCAAGGCCCCAAGATGGAGTTTTAGGGTGATTTAACGTCTATTTTTAGCTATTAGAGGGACGATAACAATGGCTTTCTCTTTTAGAATGCATCTTTCGCTTCCCCAATTGGTATGACGAGATCTGGGAGAGATTTGACTGTTATTTCTAGCAGTTATAGTGACAACACAAGGGTCGCCCTTACTATCAAATATATCACTTCATTTATTAAAGGGAAATAAAAGATCCATAGGCAATTTGACTGCTATTTTTCGCAAGTATAGTGACGACGTAGAGGTCGTCTCTGTATGCAGTATATATAATTTGTGAAAACGTCAGGATGCGATTTGAGGGAAATTAATCTGCCACATCTTGGAAGAGGAGCGACCACCTAGACAACTCTCTCACTCCCTCACTCATTTCCCCCCTCCTATCTCTTTCATTCTTTCTTTCCCCCTCTCTCTCTCTCTCTCTCTCTCTATGATGGTGTTTCACTACCGTTTAATGAATGGATAATAATTCAAAAGCAATTGAAAACTATAGCCTAAAAGTAAAATAATTTACCTTAATATGTCTTCTTATCTCTATGAACATATATATTCATATATATATATATATATATATATATATGTACACGCACACATACATACATATATATATGTACATATATACATAGATATATGTATATCTGTATACACACACGCACGCACACACATGCACACACACATATATATATTCGTTTGCGTCTGTGTATGTATGTGTGTATATAAGCATACATGCTTTGGCCAATAGATTTGATTTACACACAACTTGTCACCTCTCTCCATTTTATTAGCAATTATTATCGCTCTCCGTTGTACTCTAATCAAATTGATTTCTAATATCTTATATATATTATAACATAAAGAAGGAAATATTTTTCTATTTATCTCACTTTCATCAAATAATCACTAATATTTTCCGATTACATAATTAATTGACTTGGTCAGGCTTCGGTTCATATCAATGAGAAAACTGGAAAGATAAGATGAATGAGGCGATCTAACTTAAAGCACTGAATCAACCAAAATTCACAGAGCCTAAGATGTGGTTGCTGACCATGTTGCTTTCTCTTTTACTGTATGTCGTTTGCTTGTTTCAATCATTGGACTCCGGTCATAATGGGGCACCTTCTGCAAGAAGAATTGTCCGACAAATAAACCCCAAGACTTGCGCTTATTTAAAAAAGAAAAACAGAAAATATTGGTACATATTCTATCAATAACATTTTCCTGATTTATGGTGACGTAAACAAACCAGCACCGGTTGTCAAGTGACCCTGTTGGGAGTCAAACAGAAACAAACTCACACACATGCACACACACACACACACAGATACATATATAAACATATAAATACATATGTATACATATATATTCATGTAAATACACACACTGCCCCGACTCACTATTAACCATTCCATCTACGCACACGTGCTAAAACATATATACACACGCACAATGACATACCCCCCCCCACACACACAGACTACTCACACAAACACAAACACGTACAAACATTTAATACCATACAGACACACAATACCACAAACCACATACACGCATACACAGAGAATTACCACCACATGCACACACCCTAGCACCCGCGCACACACACTCAGTTACTGCTACACACACACGCGCGCGTTACCATATACACACACATGCCACCACACACACCCGGGTACACGCACACACACACACACACACACACAAACTAACCATTCTACACTATCTCCTGGCCCAGAAAGCACTTTCTCTTTCTCCTTCTACTTCCGGTCATTTCAAAAATGTAACTAGACGTAGACTGATGGCGACTTTTCTTTCCTTCTTCCTTTTCCTTTAGATTTTTTTATGTTTCCTGTTTCTGAAAAAAAAAAATGGCTGGTGTCAGGCTAATAACTTCCAAGAAACTGACAAGAAATATTACGCTCATGTATTTGTTTTGCAAGATTCTTGATGTGAAATCATTTGAAACATCGATATATTTTGGGACGGTCATATTTTGCCAATTAAAGACACACTGTATATTTGCTCTTCACTTCTGCTTTATTATTATCATTACTATAGTTTCATTTGTTAAAGTTCTTTAGTCATACATGGCTTCTTCAGCAACACTCTATCCCAAGTGTTCTGCTTATTCCATTTGGAGACCAGACATACAGTGTGTGTGTGTCTAATTAGCAAAATATGATCATGCCAAAGCATAAAAAAACCAATAATTTACAAAACCATATAACTTTTAGATGATGATGATGATGATGACAAGAAAGAGAGGAAGAGTGGGGTAGGAGGAGGAAACAGTTTGTAAAGTGTTGACGTACCATTAACGTATACCCGAAGGAACTGTGCACGCTTGAAAAGGTTTTGGGGGCATGGTATCTTATTTTCAACTTCTTTTGAACTCAGAACTGAAGCACCATAAAAAAAAGAAAAAAAAGAAAAAACTCGATGCCTATGATACACTTGAAAAGAAGTGACCTCGTGTACTGAAGGACCACCTGCAACCTCAGTGTATGACTGCACATCTTCCTCCACAGTAAAGGAATATGAAATGAATGGTCGCAATTGGACAGCCTTCTGCAGCTAGTCAAGGAAACATTACAGATCCTGGATTCACTTTTTGAGCCAAGATGTGTTTACCGGCCTTTCGATGCATGTTGAAAGAAAGCTCATCCATTATAAATTTATCGACCAGCGAAACCTACTTATTCACAAAACTCAACTTCCTTTCTAAAAAGAATCTGAAGAAGTGCTTGAGAGCCGGAGGAAGTATTTCTTCTTTTGTGCGTGTGCGTAACATCTTTCCATGTCTTCGTGGCAAATAAAGAAATGCTCATCTTTATTATCGCTACCACCATCAACACTTCTACAGCCATCATCTTTCACCATAGTCACTTGACATAAAATATAAGTCTGTAGTTCCTGAAAAAGAAAGAAGGTAGAAGTTCATTACGATGGACTCGGAGAATAACCAGATCCAACTGAAACGCAACAACAATCTTTTGGCGCAATTTATCGTTGTACTTACGCAAATGAAGTACATTCAAATTTCTTTCATCATTCAGCGCAAATCTCGAATCAATCCAGCAGACAGCAGAGTTTATTCCGAACCTGCAATGCCCCAGGTAAGACTGTCAGGATTTCTGAAAAGTAATCAGTAGTCCCTTGAATGAAAGTCCTCAGTCATAACCTGTTCAATTAATCTTTGCAGACAGCTAGATTCTTACTCCAAAATTGTTGCTGCTGCGAAACACTATTCCTCTGTAGAACTGAGTGGTAGAAGCGCCACCAGCCTGCAGACTCGGCATCTCGTAAACGGTATACAAAGGAGAACATTCTGGACTGAAGGTGCTTAATTTTAGTCTTTGGTTTACTCAGGACTTCTTCGGCGGAATTTGAACTCAGAACGTAGAGGCAGACGAAATACCTATTTCGTTATTGCCCACAAGGGGCTAAACATAGAGGGAACAAACAAGAACAGACGAATGGATTAAGTCGATTACATCGACCCCAGTGCGTAACTGATACTTAATTTATCGACCCCGAAAGGATGAAAGGCAAAGTCGACCTCAGCGGAATTTGAACTCAGAACGTAACGGCAGACGAAATACCGCTGAGCATTTCGCCCGACGTGCTAACGTTTCTGCCAGTTCGCCGCCGAAGTCGATCTTGCCTTCGCTGTAAGGACGTTATATACTAAAATCTAGGTGAGGAAAATATATTAAGTGAATACAATATGCATCCATTGCACAGAAAAAGTGACATAAGCGTGAGGGTTACATACACTATAGAGGCGGTCAAGATTGTTAGCGATCGACAGTAAGAGAGATGTAAACGATTAATACAAACACACGTTTGCATGAAGCGTTGTAATACAGAAATAGAAAAATAACCGGAAAGGAAAACGTCTAACAATGCACAGGAGACAGTTGCAAACCCTTTATATATTTCAGGCACAAAGGCCCATCTTCCGGAAACTGTTCATTGGAAGCCCGTCATATGCGCGTGTGTGTGTGTGTGTGCGCGAGTGCATGTTTGTGTTTTCATATGTATTTATGTGTGCAGGCGTGCATTAAAAAATGTTGTTTGTTTTCCTTGAGTTTATGTGTAATATGTGTATATATACTCGTGACACTGCATATGCATGTGTCAGCTAATCTCGCAATCCCGGGATCACACCGTTCGACTTGTAATTAGTCAACGTGGACAGGTAGACGTAGAGCTACCACCATAGATAAGATGGCAACATTATGCTGAGTCTTTCATCCAGCAGCGTTACAACAAAGACTGAAACGAACACAAGAGAAGGGAACAAAAGAGGGAAGAGAGAGGGGAGGGAGAGAAGAGAGAGGAGAGAGAGAGGGAAGAGGAAAGAGGGGGAAGTGAGAGAAGAAACAGGAGTTTGTTCTTTAATTAGGTTACTTTCGTTACTTTCGTTTTATTTCACTTGGCACTAAAGAGGCAATTCCAACGAGTATGTTTTTTTTATATTTTCTATACATTTTTTTAATCTTGTAATTTTGTACGAAAGCTGTTGCCAGTGCACACAAAGATAAACACACGCACACACACAAGCACATTCACACATACACACGCACACACACACACATACATATATACATATATACATCTATCTATCTATCTATCTATCTATCTATCTATCTATCTATCTATCTATATCTATATCTATATATATATATATTTTTATTTTATTTTATCTAGTTTCAGCTCATGAGTTGTGGCCATGCTGGGGCACCGCCATTTTTCTGGGGCACCGCCATAACCTCTTCGTTGGTTATGTTGAGGCCCAAATATTCTCCAGTTTCACTGGTCCTACTCCCGAACTATACGGTCGGTATATCGACGACTGTATCGGTGCCACCTCACTCTCCCGCGAACATCTTGACTCGTTCCTCTCTTTCGTTCAGTCTTTCCATCCAGCCCTCCACTTCTCCTGTACTGTCTCTGAC
>NC_068997.1:22403408-22404655 GCF_001194135.2 Octopus bimaculoides
GTCTGTTTTTTATGTTTTATTTATATTCCTGCAGAACCAATGTGGGGTATAGAATATGGAATATACAATATATAATATAATATACAATATATAATATAAAATAAAATAAAATAAAAATGGATGGCACCATGAAAGAAAGTATTGAATGTAGATGAAATATGGAGTGTTCAATATAAAGGATCAAATATATAAATATAATATATAAAGGCGACTCGAGTTTCAGGGCTATTTCCCTTCGTCATGGCCGGTATGACAGACTTTAACAGGGCGTCTTTCAGTTTCCGTCTACCAAATCCACTCACAAAGCTTTGATCGGCCCGAGGCTATAGTAGAAGACACTTGCCCAAGTGCCATGCAGTGGGAATGAACCCGGAAACATGTGGTTGGTAGGCAAGCTATTTACCACACAGCCATTCTTGCGCCTTGGTAGAAATTTTGACTAGAATGTTCAAAACCAATATTTCATTTCTTGATAAGAGAGTATTTATTCATTAGCAGGGGCATTGATATTTTTTTTTCTAGTGGATGGCATTGTATATCATTTTAGCTATATCATGTCGCAGTGGCAGTGGTACATCGCTGACCTGTATAGGCAGCTACTGATTATATATTCTCTATCAACATTGCTGGACTTATGCCTAAATCAAAATCCGTTCATCACGCATCAGAACATATTTTCCGGCTTCTTGCGTTATGAATTCAGATTTCGCCAAACTCTGCTTTGCCTTTCATGCATTCGGGATAAATAAAAATAGAGTACCAATAAAGTGTTGTGAGTGAAAATAATTGCCTAACCCCTCCTCGTTAAAATGCGCTGACCCTGTGCCCAGTGCCAACATTTTGAAACTACTACTACTAATACTACTACTGCTGCTGCTGCTCATACTGCTGCTGCTACTACTACTACTACTACTACTACTACTACTACTACTACTACTACTACTACTAATACTACTTTCAATTTTGTTTCCATTTCTTGCTGAATGTCTTTCCCACCCCTAGGCAATGAAGCACATCGTATTCATTGATTGATCATTAAAATAAACACACACAAGTGTTCATTTACATGTGCTTACCAACCACATGGTCCTGGGTTCAGTTCCCCAATGCGTAGCACCTTAGGCAAGTGTCTTCTACTATAGCCTCGGGCAGACCAAAGCCTTGTGAGTGGATTTTGTAGACGGAAACTGAAAGAAGCCCGTTGTATATATGTGTAATATATATATATATATATATATATATATATA
>NC_068997.1:22404848-22412734 GCF_001194135.2 Octopus bimaculoides
TATATATATATGTATGTGTGTATATGTGTTTGTCCCCCCACCAACATCGCTTCACAACCGATGCTGGTGTGTTTACGTCCCCGTAACTCAGCGGTTTGGCAAAATAAACCGAATGAATAAGTCCTGGGGTCGATTTGCTCGACGAAAGGCGGTGCTCCAGCATGGCCGCAGTCAAATGACTGAAACAAGTAAAAGAGCAAAGAGTAATCTCATTTAAAGTTACGATGAAAAAAAAAATTATTTACAGGGATGGTAATCGTTTTCTCAACGACAATGCTCTTCTCAGTAAATATCGTATCATTTAAAACAATATCCTACGCTACTTGCAAGGATAGTAAGCCAGGGATCATTCCGAAATAATTTGCAATTCCTATTCTGATTATTCCTAGTGGTCATGCAATCACTGGTGTCCTAACTGCCTTAAGATGCCACATTTTTTTTTTTTTCGATTTCAATGAGCAAATCTTTACATTTTCTTAAACTTGTCAAATTCTTTTGTCGAAATGTTATGACCCCCAAGAATGACTCATGTCAATTAATAAACGGATGTTATTATTTAAGTCTTTCGCAATAACATCTGCTTTGTTAGCTTCAATAATCCTGTCTCTATGTACTAGGAAGTCCAAAAAACCGTTGCATTTTCTCCCTCGCTTACAATGTCAGGCTGATGATTATACCACTTGTCAAAAGTTTTAACTATATACTGCCGACTCATTGACCAGTGGCCAACTCTTTCAGACCAGTGTTGCTCTACTGATGCTAATACTTTATATTCAGAGATTAAGTGATCTTCTGTTTCCATATCGTTATCGAAGAATCAGTACTTTGGATCTACTCCATTGGCTTATTATTATTATTATTATTATTATTATTAGTAGTAGTAGTAGTAGTAGTAGTAGTAGTAGTAGTAGTAGTAGCAGTAGTAGTAGTAGTAGTAGTAGTAGTAGCAGCAGCAGCAGCAGCAGTAGTAGTAGTAGCAGTAGTAGTAGTAGTAGTATCATTAAGGCGACGAGCTGGCAGAATCGTTACTGTGCCGGACAAAATGCTCAGCAGCATTTCGGCCGTCTTCACGTTTCGAGTTCAAACACCGCCGAAGTCGACTTTGCCGTTCGTCCTTTCGTACTCGATGAAATACGTACTAGTCAAGCACTGGTGTCGAAGTAATCGACTAGGCCCCTGACCCCGAATTTCTGTTTTGTGCCTATTGTAGAAAGGATTATTATTATTTTGTATCCGCAAATAAAAAAATGTCGATTTGAACTTCAAATCTGCTAACGAATTTTATTGATGCACTGTTTTATTAGTAAATCAACTAGCGTCATCGAAGGCTAGTTGACCATGTGAAGCTTTCGTCTCTTCCAAATGAATTTTGAAGGCGTCATGGCTTCTCATATCGAAAAGATAATTAGCTGTTCTATGAGCCATTATTAAAAAAAATTCCTACTCCTATACTCCCTACTAAAGTTAACAGAGAATGTGTGAATGCCAAAACCAACAACAACAATAACATCAGCGACATAAGCAATGCAAATGAAAATGACTTGAAAGCAACATTATCACCATCTAGCATCATACTTCACACCACTAAAAATACGAGCAGCAACGACAACAGAGTCAAACAAGACAAAGAGAACGTAGAAACGAACACGAACTTTACCATCTCCAGCAGTAGCAGGGGGAAAAAAAACTTGAATACAATAAAAACGCAATGAATACCAGTAAATATTTTAGAGAGAAAGAGAACAGATAGAAAATAGAAAGGGATGCGTTGCATCAGGCATATAAACAAATAGAACAATCGAAAAACAACAATGATGAGTATAGAAGAGGAGATAGAAACCGACAAACAATCACATCCTATACCAAAGCCAACACAGTGACAACCACCTAATGCACTAGAACCACCCCTAACATTAGAAACAGCACAACAAATGAAAACACAACCCGGCAACAAAACAGCACTCGTTAACCGAGCGAACAAAAAGTACCATCAACTACACGACCATAAACACAAACATAAATGAATAAATGAAATAGTTCGTAGAAGAGGTTATTATCTATGTTACGCTCTCGTGAAGCACATTTGCATGTTCACAGTAATCACATGTGTGTAATATAGATGTTTTATTTTAAATAAGTCATACATAGTACTTGAAATTTCATTATGAATTAATGAAATGTTTACGACAATAAGTGAGTATTACTCACTTTGATTACGTCCGACCACCATTTAATATAGCAACTCATATTAAAACCTCCCAAGAAAATAAAGCAGACTGAAAGTAAAATATTCTAAGGTAATGAGAGATATCCGAGTGGCTATAAATAGATGCCTTTATAAAGAGCTCCTTGTGCAAAACCCCACATATAGCTGAAAGGATACAACAGCTTTCTTTACATAGAAAGATGATAAGTGGTCCCTTTCATCTTTCTTCGTTTTGTCGAACAGGGCCCTACTCAGAGTAAGCATTGTGAATGCATGTATCCTTGTTCGAATTGAAAGTTGGGTCCATTGCTCAACGACCACAGGTCACTAGATATAGATGTATAAGTTATCAGCGAGACCATTGTTTCTGTGGCATGAATGCTCATGCACAGCTTCAGCAGCTACGTTGTGTATGCATCTTCAAGTCTACCTAAAACAGGTGGTGGTGTGGCTGTGTGGTTTCGTAAAGGTCAGGATTATATGATGCAGATTATCTTGCTTGACGAAAAATTTAACTTGATGGTAACCAACAGGAAGATATATTTTCAGAAATGTATCTGTATATGTGCCGACAGGTGTGGGTAAGCCAAATTTCTTCGGGTCTCTAGACATCTTCCTTGAAACGTTCTACTCTTTAGTGCTACTGGATATCAGGAATGACTCCTTGGATGCACACTATGCAGGGGTTAACGAATAGGAAATTTGCAAAAGCGTCGCGAATCTGTTCAAACATCTAACAGGAACCGATTTGATCTCCCGACTGCACATAAGTACACAAATCGCATCAGGTCATACAGATCGTATCTAGATAGAGTTTTCTGTTAGCCGGTAGATAGAGATTGCATAGGTAGTCCACAAATAAAAGTGGCCGACTACACAGATAAGAAATTAGTGATATGCGCAGTAAACCTAGATGGACTTCATTTGGTATTGGAAAATCATTACTGGCGTGTGAAGTATTTAAAAAAACCGGATCAGCAAATTTGTTTAACGGGTGCTGACGGGGATAATTGTCAATAACAGATTGAAGCTCAACGCGATAATGGTGATTGGAGTGAAATCGATAAGGAATAATAAGCATGCAGTGACTGAGTAAACTAAATTAAACGGAAATATAATTAGAAATCCAGAAGAGGCACTTAGAAAACGCATCGTAACCGACATGTTTGCAACGAGATTGGTCTATATATAGTGAGTTAATGAGAAGCACGAAGGCTGCGTTGTCAGAGCTATGGGACATGCTCTAAGACACGGAGAAACGAAAGTCGTTCGCAGGGCCAGAGTAACTGAGGCACAGCGTGGCTAGATAGCCGCAACCCGATCTTTAGCTACACAATTCCAAGCACATGTGTACGGCTTTTCAGCGGCTATTTGCGATACTGTACGACACCAGTGAGTAAGGCTTGATAGCAGGATGGACGTAAGTTCTCACTTCAATGGACTTCTGCAACTCTTGCATTTAGCGTGTTGTGAAAGGTCGATAAAATCCATCAAAATAATGGAAACTGGGGCTGGTCGCACGTTTGGCAAGTCACCTGTTCTCAGTAGTCTCCCCTAAGAGCTTTACGTAAAAATGCCTGACTTATTCGGTGGCTTCAGCAGATGTCTAGCCCAACAGACAATAGAACAGAAAAAAACACTTGTTTTGTGCCACCACGAGTGTTGTTGTAGGAGCAGTTGTGCAACACACTAGCTTGACAAGTTATTTCCCTTGCCTTCCAATAGAACAGGAAAAAGTCCTATGACCCGCCTTGTGTCTATAGTAGAAAAGAATATTATTATTATTATTATTATTATTATTATTATTATTATCGTCAAGGCGGCGAGCGAGCAAAATCGTTAGCGCCCTGGACGAAATACGTAGTCGTATTTGACCCATTGCTACGTCTGAGTTCAGATTCCGCCGAGGTCGACTTTACCTTTCATCCTTTATGGGTCGATAAGTTAAGTACCAGATGAGTACTGGGGTTGATGTAATCGACCAGCTACCCTCCTCCAAATTTTCAGGCCTTGTGCCTTTAGTAGAAAGGATTATTATTATTGTCATTTATTACCTCTTTTGGCCACCAAATGCTCATTGATATATATATATATATAGTAGAGTTTAAGAATAGAAGCTGCAAACGTGCGCGTATGGACAAAACATTGTTTTACAAAACAATCATGTGACCGACTCTGTCGATAAATAACGATTAGGCATGCTAAAAATTTAATGAGTATTAAATAGGCCGCATAAATATATAAATGAAAATAAACATAATAAAATGGAGAAAATACACTGCAAAATATGAAATGTATTTAGAACAATCCACCTACGCGTGGATGCTAACTAACTGGACAGTTATCTGGGTCACACATATTCCGCGCATATGTCCCTACGTAACGTTCATTGTATTCAAATCGTATGCCCCCACAGGTTAATATACGCATTTGGAGGGTAAAATGAGTGGTGAAGAGTTCGATATCGTGTAGCGGGTTTGTGTTTCGAACGTTTGTATTTCTCTTTTAACCTTTTATCTTTCATTTCTCTATGTCATAGGAATAGGACCATATTGAGATACTGCTTGGAAGGAATTTAGTCGAGCAAATCGACCCACAGGATTTTTTTTTTCTTTTGTAGAGCCTGATACTTATACTATCGGTCTGTTTTGCCGAACCACTAAGTTACGGAAACGTAACCACACCAACATCAGTTGTCAAGCGGTGATCCTATAATTTTTTGGTATTTTTTTTCTAAGCAATTCTAGGTAATAATCCTTGATAAGTCTGTATAGGTTTCCTGTTTTATTCGATTGAACCAGTATCCCATCCATGTTATGAATTTCTTTGGTGATATTGTGAACATACCTCAGATGTTTATTCCTTAAGGGTGAACTGTGGAAATTCACATTCTTCACGATAGACCGGAGATCGTCTTCAAACTGTTTCAATCTTGGGTTAGGTGGAGGATTGTTTTCAGATCAAAACAATCTTTTGAATTCAGAAACTAGATCGTTAGAGGATTGATTAATGTCTTTATATATGTATGTATGTATGTATGTATGTATGTATGTATGTATGTATGTATATATATATATATATATATATATATATATATATGTGCACACACACACATAGATATATATATGTGTGTGAATTTGTGTGGCTGTGTGTAGGTGTGCGTAGTTTCTTTTAGAATATTCTGCCTTGCGATTGAGCTTTGCATTCCATGAATATATTTCCTGATTAATTTTCCATTAGCAATGTACTCAAGGACACTGAATTCGAGAAAGGCATATTAGTCTCTTGGCACACGGGCACCTCTATACATGCTACAGTAGAGTCTTGTACTTTAATGAAGTCATCTTGAGTAATCAGTTTTTTAAACGCTTCGGATGACAAAGGGGGATTCATGGGACATATCCACAACATATATAACCGTTAATAAATACGAACCACCGACGAATCTATATACATTATGTTTATAACTCAAGCTCTATTCTTCCGATTCTCCAGACAGTTTTAAAAATGATAAAATTCTATTTCAGAGAGAATATGTTTGATTGGAAAACGCGTTAAAGAGACTTAAAAAGTACTGTGGAGTAATTGTTTGGGTTTTGAGATCAGTCCTAATGAGGTTCAACTTTGCCTTTCATTATTCCGGTAGATGAAAAAATATCTCAAACATTAGGGCAGGTCCCCCCTCTCTCTTTCTTTCTCACTCTCTCATTATTTAGTGATTGGTAATGCTGCGTTGCGAGACGGGCATAGGGGAATAGAACGTTGTACCGGGAAATAACGAAGTGTTCTATGAGGAGGATGACAATATTTACCTACTCGTATCATGCTTCAAAAAGCCTTGCCAAATTGAAATGGTGAATCTGTTTAAAATGCTTTAGAAATAATCGAGAAAACAAAATAAGCGGAAAATAGTTGTAGTTTTTGTTGGTGTTGTTGATGCTTAGCCTAAGGTTATCACTCATCCAAATATGAATGATCAAAGATGTTCCAGTATTAAGCAACATATTATATATAGTCATTATTACCATTAAGGAAGGGAGGTGCAAGAAGCTTTGGCACGCCGGACAGAACGCTTAGTGGCATTTTTTCCGGCTTTAACTTCTGGGTTTAAATTCCGTCGAGATCGCCTTTGCCTTACATGCTTTTGGAGACACAGGAGTCAATGTAATCAAATAGTCCCCCACAAAAATTTCAGATCTTATTCTTATAGTAGAAAGAATTATTGCTGCGAAGCGGGGTGGCTGGCAGAATCGGTAGCGCGTCGGTCAAAATGCCTACAAATATGTTTTTCATATCTGCATGTTCTGAGTTCAAATTTCGCTGGGATCGAATTTGCTTTCCCCCGTTTTCTGGGTTGATAAAATATAGTACAAATCAGGTATTGCTGGGGCCGAAGTAGATTTGCCTCTCCGCATAAAATTGCTGGCTTTGTGGTTATTAAACCCTGTGATTTGAATATATGTGTGTGTGTCAGTTTGTGAATGTGTTAAGAAATTATCTAGCATTTTATTTAATAAATATTTATTCGTTTTAATATTCAAATACATGAAATTACTTATAATTTTCTATAACTCGGTGATGTACTTGCATAGCAAGTTACTTGATTTGAGATCGTGTGCTGAAACAAAAACAATTGCAGTGCACTTCAACATTTATATATACACGTATATATTCATATATACCTATGCATATAGTTATATATAAGTAAATGGATACATGCTTACATTCATACATACACGCGTACATATACACACATATATATAGTTGAATACATACTTTAATATATAGACGTTAGACACATCAAGGGTAAGAAAGAGGAAGAAAATGATAGACAGAGGAAGAAGGAAAAGCAAAACAAAACAAAAAAATTAATGATTGAAAGAGAATCAAAGTAAAAATAGTAAAGTAAGAAGAAAAAACAGAGAAGCTCTGAGAATTAGGAGAGAGAGAGAGAGCAGTGTGTGTTTGCATGTGACAAATGGACAAGGAATATATATATATATATATATATATATATATATATATGCATGTATATATGTTCCTTGTCTATACATAAATGGAGAGAGAGAGAGAGAGAGAGAGAGAGAGAGAGAGAGACAAATAGAGTAAATAAAGGATATAGAATGAGCACAAAGTGTGTAGAGAAGTTATGATCGACGGTAGTAAACGGTGGGAGTACAATTTATATGAGAGTAATACAATGTAATGGTAAAGCGAGTTATAAGAGATTACACTTAGGAGAGTGACAGAGAATGACTGACTGACTGACTATTCGGCAAAATGTTTTAAAGAAAATAAATAATAATAAAGTTGGGAAGTGTAGGAGAAACGTTAAAAGAGAGAGAGAGAGAGAGAGAGAGAGAGAGAGAAGGGCGGGGGGAGGCAACATAAGAGGAAAAGAGGTGAATTTAAAGAGAAGTAGAATGTAGGAGAAAGTGTGAGAGGGAGGGAAAGAAATAGAAAGGATAAGAGATAGAGAGAAAGAGAACGAGAGAGAAAGTACAATGGCAAGAAGGTAAATTCAGTGACATAATTATGTGTGTTTGTGTGCGTGTGTGTGTATGTGTGTGTGTGTGTGTGTGTGTGTGTGTGCGTGTGTGTCAGTACGTTAGTTCCGTAATATATTTATAATGAAATTGCACACGTACACATATATATTTCAAAGATCTCGATAATATAT
>NC_068997.1:22415644-22417927 GCF_001194135.2 Octopus bimaculoides
AATGCATCTATTCGTGAGCTTTAGAAAATATTAGTAAAGGATTTCGTTGTTTATATATGTATAAATTTATCTGTATGTTTATATATTCATAATTGGCTATAAAAATAATTTAATAACTAAGTAACATTCATTATCTGTACTTTTATTATTATCATTATTATCATTATTATCACCGAGTACGAAGCGTCGGAGTGGCAGACTCATTAGAGTGTTATCCATAATAAAATGTCTACCGGCTATTTTACATTCTGAGTTCTAATTCTACAGAGGTCAAATTTATTTTTTATTCTCTCAGTGGTCGATAAAATATAGTACCAGTGTAATACAAGGGGGTCAATTTAAAGAATTAAAGGCTGGATGTGAATTATTATTAGTTTAGGGGCCGGCATTTGGCAAATCATTACAATAACACATTAAAATGTCATGCCAATTTTATTATGCCCATACAATTTCTGGCTAAATTCTAACTTCGTCAGGATCAGCTTTATCTTTTATGCTTTTGGAATCTATAAAACATGTAAGGTCCAGTCAGTTGGAGAAGTTCGATCTATATAATCGATTGCCAGTTATTCCCTATATCCCCTATATCGATTAGCTGTGTCATAAATGGCAGGGTGACGTATATAATAATGATGATGATAGTAATAATAATAATAATAATAATAATAATGATGATAATTTTAATAATAATAATAATAATGCCTGGTCTTATTGAATGTCATCCTTGAGGTTTGCCCCACGTTGACCTGAAGATATTTTGGAAAGGGTTGATGCGGTTTAATAGGAAGGCAGCGTTGATTAAACAGACTTATGGTGATAGAAAAATCCAACAATAACCGAAAGTTTTAGATTTGTATAGCACAGTGGTATCTTAACGTATGTGCTCACTGGCTAGCCTTCTGGGTTCCCTTCAATTTTAGGGCCCCAACGCTAATCCATGTGCATTGTGATTGTATAAGAGTGGGTCCCAGTGCATAGTGTTACCCGAAGACTTATCATGACAAAACATCGCTAGTGTGCAGGACTATATTACCCAATAAAACAGCATGCTATTAGCTAATATAGCAATTTTAAACCAGGCATGCTCTCAGAATTCCAGGTTGGAAAGTTTGATATTCCAGCGAGGAATTTAGGTTAAGAAATTCTTTATAAATACACACACATTTTGTAAGATATATAGTAACCTTTAACGATTATTTAAAGAGTACAAATGTTAAATTAACATAAGGCTTAAGTAATAAATCGCCTTGGATACTAGTCTACTTATATGTGATATATATCAAGTGATGAAGAAATAGAGTTTCCATAATTTGATAAGGATTTGGTTGTTATTTCTAAGAAGCGAGCACTCCGTATAGGCTCAAATTTTAAGATTTGCTACCATTTATCTTTATTGTCTTTTTATCTTTTGCTTTTTTTGTGTGTGGGGTGGGGGTGGGGGGTACGGGCGTTTAAATTTGATAAAGTAAGTACTACAAATGTATTAGTTTTAATTAAATTAATTATATTAACCTTCTCTATGAATCTGTGGCTGTGATACCATGCAGCAAATTAGTATTATATAACAGTTATAATAATATTTATATCGACAATTATAATATCATCATCATCATCATCATCATCATCATTATTATTATTATTATTATTATTATTATTATTATTATTATTATTATTATTATTATTATTATTATTATTATTATTATTATTATTATCATTATTAATAATAATAATAATAATAATATTATTATTATTATTATCATTAGAGATTTTGTTGTCATTATTATTAAGACACTGAATGGAAGTTATCTAAAACAAAACAAACAAATACCTGTCCTGGTACATTATTGAATTTATTTATTGCTGTTCAACCCTAGGTCAAGACTGCACCATCAGACCTATCGATGATCAAAGGTAATGTTTGTCATTGCCAAGAACATCATGTTATTTTTGAATTTTCAGTATATACTTCGATATTGAAGATTGCTGAATGTGTGATTTCAAAGCGATTTAACTGCTACTTTCACCGGGTCAACAGAGCACGCAGAGAGTGCATCGTTCGACTGATTCAATTTCCCTGTGTGTGCATTTGAAGCTATAACAGAAAAAGAATGAAAGCCCAATCTATTTTTGATTTCAGGTTTAAATGTACCAGTAAAACTATGTGTAGGAGCAGAAATGTGGTAATATATATGTACATGTACGTAAATATATACATGCTTATATACGAATATATATAAATCTATTTATCTCACATCAGTGTGTGCATACATACATACATACATA
>NC_068997.1:22419803-22420747 GCF_001194135.2 Octopus bimaculoides
TATATATATATATATATATATATATGCTTTTACTGACATAAATAAGGTGCATATATACACTTTATACGCTTGTGTGTGAGAGAGTGTCTATATGTCGTAGGTTGTAGGTGTGTGACTGTGTATGTATATGTATCTATGTATACAAATGGGATTGTATATTTCTATGCACCTATCTCCACGAACGAATATATATACATATCCTTATCATCATTATCATCATCATCATGAACAGCATCATCATCAACTTTATTTTTTAACGTCCGTTTTCCTTGCTAGCATATACACGATTATATTATGTAGTTAAACATATACTATATTCGGCAGAGAAATTTCTTTAAATATGGGTGTATATTCTTTCAGTACATAAAAGTTTACAGAGTGACTCAACGGCCAAGAATCGTGGTCTTGGTTCGTATCAAATGGCATGCGTAAGAGACTTGGTTCGCTTTTGTAAACTTCTCCCGACATATAATGTATGAAGATACAACACACGCACAAATGTGGATACGTGTGTGTGTCCGGGTCTATTGCCGAAAGTGATCGTGTGTACGTACATATCAATATATCTGATGCGCTCACATGTAAGATCATACATATATATGTATAGACACACAAACACACACACACAGACACACACTCACACACACATATATATATATATGTATATATATATACACAAACATACATATATATATACATATATACATATGTGTATATATATATGCATGTAAATATACATAGATATATAAAGATATACACATATATGATTATATCCATAGAATAGTATTTATCGCTTGATGAATAGATTCGAGGCAGCATGTTAAATAAAACTTTAAACCAAATACGTATTAAATAATATTTAATATTTACGAATAGATAAGGATCTATCTATGAGTGTATATATATATATATGTGTGTGTGTGTGTGTATATATGTATATATAT
>NC_068997.1:22420847-22421158 GCF_001194135.2 Octopus bimaculoides
CACACACACACACACACACATATATATATATATATATATCTAATATACATATATATGTATATATATATAATACACACATATATATATACCGACATACACACACACACACATATATAGTGTTATTCTTTTATTCTTTTACTTGTTTTAGTCATTTGACTGTGGCCATGCTGGAGCAGGACCATTAGTCGAAGAAATCGACCGCAGGACTTAAGCATAGTAAGGCTAGTGATTGTTCTACCAGTGTCCTCTGCCAAACCGCTAAGTTATTGGGACGTAAACACATCAACAATATATATATATATATATATATA
>NC_068997.1:22423195-22424550 GCF_001194135.2 Octopus bimaculoides
ATATATATATATATATATATAGCGGTGAATAAACTATCGTATACATTAGGCAAAAATGAAAATAACACTGACATCTCATTTTAACAGAAATATTTACCAAAATTACAAAAAAATGTCTTGTAATAATAAAGAGTAAGTTTATTCAATAAAATCATCATTTGCTTCAACCACGACCTCCAGAAGATTTTGTAAGCTCCTGCAACTCATCTGGATGGTCTCCCTGTTTAAGTTAGTGAATGATGCCATAATCCATGCCTGCAGTTCATCTTTGGTGTTACAACAAGTGTTACAAGAAGATATCTCGCTCAGCTGCACCCCACACATAATAATGAAGGGAGTTACAGTCTGGGGAGTTAGGTGGCCAGATGTTAGGGGTGATGTGGTCGCAGAAATTGTCTGAGAGCCATGACTGAGTTCTACTGCTTGTGTTGCCAGACATAGGGTCTTCCAGCATCCACCCTCTTGGTCCAGGGCAGCGCCACCTCCTTTAGGCATTTGATGTTAGCCTCCATGTTGAGTCTGAGGCCGTGTGGGAAGATGAATAGAGGGAGAACGTCGCCATCACTTGTGATAATTCCAAACACCATGATGTTAACTGGATGCTTGATGTTTATCACTCCTCCCGGTAGATGTCCTCAGATTGCACTCTCATCGGATTGACACACAAACACTCTGAAGTATTCGTATTGGAGCTTCCGGTGCGCATACCAATCAGTACAGCATGTTGTTTCCAAATTTCTGGCACAGGCAGTGCCCAACGTAGCCCACTATAATGTATAATCGACAGAATCAAAAAGAAACAATGTGCATGCGCAAAATTAAAAATGTGAAATGGCGACAATTTACACGTCGCACACACACACACACACACACACACACACACACAAACACATGTAAACGTTTACATATGAGCGTTACAGAGAGATGGTGAAGTAAGTCAACATACAGATAGATAGATTGAGAGACAGACACACACAAGCAGATAGATATAAAAGCGGGAAAGATGAAAGAGTGGTAGACAGATAGAAGACATTTAGAAAGAAAGGTAATTTCAGGTGTGGCTTTATAGATAAGTGGTTTTGTTTTGCATCCATCTATAATTTTGTTCAGTATGAGTGTGACTCATAATGAGCAGTTATCTGTACTTTACTCTTCGTTCAACCATTGCTTCGTGAGTACATATTGTGCGTTTGGGCATATATATACGCGCACGCGCGCACACATACACACACACACACACACGCACACACACACACACACACAGGCAAACACACTCGTAAACACACACGGAAACACTCACACGTGTATATATATATATATAAATATATATATATATATATATATATATATATATA
>NC_068997.1:22424788-22425360 GCF_001194135.2 Octopus bimaculoides
TATATATATATATATATATATGTATGTACATATATATATAGAGAGAGAAAGTTAGATAGCCACATACATACACACATACATACATACATACATACATACATACATACATATAGATAGTGTTATGCTTATACAGACAGAGATACGATGCATATATAAAAATATAAATACATATGTATACTTAAATATATATAAAGGAATGTAAACGTGTTTGATTGTACGGTGTTTTTTTTAATCTTTGTGTTGTATTCTTACCGCTCACAACCGCTGTTGCTTTGTTTACCTCCCTGAATTGTTTTAAACATATTGATATTGTGATCTAGAATTTTGTCTGATAAACATTTTAAACCCTTGCACCACCTGGCCGCAACGGAATGTCTGAAATATATCACAGAATATAAGTAAGCAAACATCTACTAATCTATACATCTTCCTATCAATCTGCCTCAATATCTATCTATCTCTATATATTTATATATGAATGCACATCCATACGAGCGTCATACACATACGCACACACACACACACACACACACACACACACACATATATATATATATATACAGACACATCTC
>NC_068997.1:22427544-22432544 GCF_001194135.2 Octopus bimaculoides
ATATATATATATATATATATATATATACATCAGATATGTTGTCTATTTATGTACATCTTCGTGCTTAGGTGTGTATGTATGCATATATACCTATGCGTGTGCTTATCTTTGTGTGTGTTTGTTTTCCTCGTGTGTGTTCATGCCAATATGGGGAAAATGTTACAAGTTGTACAATAAATTACCAATAAGTCTTGTGACACGGACCAAGATTTACGATTGCGTGTTTCTAATTTCTTCTAGAATTCGAGAGACAGGATTCATTATCATCATCGTCATCATCATCATCATCATCATCATCATCATCATCATCATCATCTTCTTCTTCTTCTTCTTCTTCTTCTTCATTATCATCATCATCAATATCATGATAAACATCATCAAGAACATCAACTTCACCATAATCCTCGTCGTTGTCATCGTCTTTGTAGTAGTCATCATCATCATCATCATCATCGTCATTAGCCACTCCATCGTTGTCTTAGTCGTTAACACCATCATCCCCGTAGCCACCTTCGACACCAACGCTACCGCCACCACCACTAGTACCACCTTCACCACCACCACCAATGACAACAACACGACCATCACCACCATCCACAACAACAACAATACCACTATCGTTGTCATCGTCATCAGCATCCCTGCCCCTACCACAACCACGGCTATCGCCATCCGAGTAAGCAACAAAGAAGAATATACTCAAACAAAAATTCAGCAACTGCTGCTGCTTCTGCTGCCGCTGCTGCTCATGACGATGATGGTAGTGATTGTTGTGATGCCGTTGGTGGTGTTGGTGGTAATGATGATTATGTGGAGGCTGTTGCTGATAATGATGATGATAAGCATTGCCATGACGACGGTGGAAGCGGCGATGCTGATAATAGCTGAATCACAATGCAAAATTGTAACAAAAGCAGCCACGAGAACTATGATTTGCACATAGGCGCAGTAGTGGCTGTGTGGTAAGTAGCTTGCTTAGTAACCACATGGTTCCGGGTTCAGTCCCACTGCGTGACACCTTGGGCAAGTGTATTCTACTAATAACCTCGGGCCGACCAAAGCCTTGTGAGTGGATTTGGTAGACGGAAACTGAAAGAAGCCCGTCGTATATATGTATATATATAAATACATGTGTGTGTGTGTGTTTGTGTCTGTGTTTGTCCCCCACCAACATCGCTTGACAGCCGATGCTGGTGTGATTACGTCTCCGTAACTTAGCGGTTCGGCAAAAACAGACCGATAGAATAAGTACTAGGCTTACAAAGAATAAGTCCTGGGGTCGATTTGCTCGACTAAAAGCGGTGCTCCAGCATGGCCGCAGTCAAATGACTAAAACAAGTAAAAGAGTAAAAGAGTATGTTTTGAAATTTAGGGACCGGTCATCATTTCTTATTACACAGCCCCGACTATTTCCTTGGTATAATCTTTTTCCCTCGAGACACGAATAAACTGTTTACTTATTAGACACAGAGAGAGACAGTCATAATATCTTGTGCGTCATCATAACTGATTACTTCGAGTGATTTCACTATACGACTGGTACTGATTCCAGCCAGTGTAGCCCTTCAACATGGTTACATGACCCGCTAGAAATAGTAATGAAATCGTTCTTGAAACACACCGTGGTCGCCTGAAATGTCAGGAAATATAAGTAATAAATAAATGCCTGTGGCATACTATACCGGAAAAAGTAAAAACGGGATGATCAATGCTAGAAGGTCCCTTTGATCACATGTCTTCTACTTGACCTGGGCTGCTGTGAAACTCACTCTCATTTCCGGTGTTTTTAGTTTTTTTTGTAACCTTTCTATTATGGTTCCCGGAAGTATGAAATGTAACCTTAAGGCACAATTTGAAATCGCTATGTTAAAAAGGGACGTAACTACATACCTAAAACTACTTCTTGGCAATTGTCATCAAATAAATGATGTTGTTGACAGCAACGATGTTGTTGGCACTCCGTCGCTTACGACGTCGAGGGTTCCCGTTGATCCGATCAAAGGAACAGCCTGCTCGTGAAATTAACGTGCAGGTGGTTGAGCACTCCACAAACACGTGTGTACTCTTAACGTAGTTTTCGGGGATATTCAGCGTGACACAGAGTGTGACAAGGCTGACCCTTTGAATTACAGGCACAACAGAAACAAGAAGTAAGAGTGAGAGAAAGTTGTGTTGAAACAGTACATTAGGGTTCGCCACCATCCCCTGCCGGAGCCTCGTGGTGCTTTAGGTGCTTTTTGCTCAATAAACACTCACAACGCCCGGTCTGGGAATCGAAACCGCGATCCTATGACCGCGAGTCCGCTGCCCTAACCACTGGGCCATTGCGCCTCCACAACAGCGACGATGGTAATGGCAACAACAATGACGGTTGTGTTCAAGATGATGATGATGTTGATGATAGTAACGACGATGATAATATTATTGCTGATGCTGCTGTTGGTGATGATGATGATGATGATGATGATGATGATGATGATGCAATGTGGTTGACATTGGTTGTGGTGATGGAGTAAAGATGATAAATATTAACCATGGCTACTTTGATGATTGTGACAATAATGATTCGATGAATGATGAATGGCGTTAATAATGTGTATTGCGTTGATGTTGAGGTTTTATGAAAAGGAGGAGCTGGAGGAGGAATTGTTGGAAGATGGGGGAGGCAGGATTGTTAGCGTGTCGGAGAAAATGCTTAGCGGTATTACCGCTGGTTCTGTGACATTCTGAGTTCAAATTACGCCGAAGTTGACTTTGCCTCTCATTCTTCATTCGGGGAGGTGCGGGTGGGTCGTTAAGATAATTACCAGCAAATTACTGAAGTCAATGTAATCGAATTGTTAGCGTGTCGGATAAAATGCTTAGCGGTATTATTCCTGTTTCTTTAGCATTCTTAGTTCAAATTCTGCCGAAATCGAATTTGCTTCCTATTCTTCATTCGGTGGGAAGCAGAGTGGCATTAGAATAAGTACCAGCTAAATACTGTTGTCGATGTAATCAAATAAACCTCTCTCCCAAACTTCAGGCCTTGTATCTATCGCAGAAAGGATTATTAATTTTAAGTGACCTGTTGGTAGAATCTTTACTAAACGGTATTTCCTTCAGCTCTTTGATTTCTGATTTCACCCAGTAAGTTTGTTGAAAGGTGGGTAAATGGAACGAGGATGACTCGTTTGAATGATCCTACTCTAAGTGAGCACCTGTAAGCCAGATGGAATGAGAAGAAGAGGTGTTCCTACCAGAGGTGTGCCTACCAGAGGTGTGCCTACCAGAGGAGTGCCTACCAGAGGTGTGCCTACCAGAGGTGTGCCTACCAGAGGTGTCTTGGTGTTAGTGGCGTAAAATGGGTGAGATTGCTTTGGTCACCTCTCGGTGGATCCTCCCATATTGGGGTATTATATATTCTTAATTGCTAATTGTTTTGTTTTGCTGTTTACACGTCAATCACACTGTCCCTCGACTGTGTATCATCCTCTGTTTTGTGTTCGGCCCTGCTGGCCAATAAAGAAAGAGTTATCATCATCATCATCATCATCATCATCATTATTATTATTATTATTATTATTATTATTATTATTATTATTATTATTATTATTATTGTTCAGTAGTTTTATTTTTATAACGTGCTTTCACTTCACTACCGAGCGCAGCTCTGTGCGCCTTGGGTATGTGCTGTGGTTTGCTGTGGTGCTCTTATGTTTACTGTATTGAAAGTGTTTTGCGTAGAATGTGTGCAGTACCCAGTAGTGCAATTTTCTGTATGTTATATATATTTGTAAGTCCTGGTGTTTTTGTTATGTATTTGTCTGAATATTTTTTTTATTATACCTAAGGCACCTACTATGATAGGAATTGTTTCTGTTTTTAGATTATTATTATTATTATTATTATTATTATTATTATTATTATTATTATCATTATTTATTTATGATGATGATGATGATGATGATTATGATGATGATGACGACGACGACGGGGACGCCGACGTTGACGAAATGATAACTGAAGCTTCAAAATAAAAAATACGCGGGAACAGTGTTGCAGGCACCACTTTTGCGTGCACATGTAGTTCTGTGCGAGTTGGAAATCGAAACCGTTGAGCGTGGGATATTACAGTCATTTCCTATTCATAAGTACATTTAGCATGAATCACGTTACACAGACAACAACGACAACAACAACAACAACAACAACAATAATGACAACAGGAATGGCTACTATACAAACATTGTATTGTTACATGATACTGAGTGTTATTTTTTATTGTTGCAGCTATTACTACTACTACTACTACTACTACTACAACTCCTATACCTGTTAAGTCTCACACCGCAACTGCTGCTGCTGCTGCTGACGCTGATGCAACTACTACTACTACTACTACTACTACTACTACTACTACTACTACTACTACTACGACAACGACGATGACGACGACTACTACTACTACTACTATCACAATCATAGCCACTATCACTCCGCCTTCCGCCTCCACCTCCTGCTCTTACTACCACTACTATTACTACTACTACTAATGCTAATAATGATGATGATGATGATGATGATGATGATGATGATGATGATGATGATGATTTCATTTATTTGCCATCACGACAAAGAATGAAGGGACGATACAAAACAGACATAAATAACAGCGATAACAACAACAACAACAACAACAACAATAATAATAATAATAATAATGATAATAATAATAATAATGGTAATAACAATAATTAATAATAATAATAATAATAATAATAATAATAATGATAATAATAATAATAATGATGATGATGATTATAATAATGATGATATAATTATTTGTGTTTACAAAAATTATCGATCATTTCAATGTTATAATCGATTTAATCGACCCCCATTACTCCAGAGTCAATATCTTTAAACTCCTGCCCTCTTCCGCCACCCCCAATCCCTCATTTATCCGAAAGCAGATGAAAGAAAAATTCGACTTTGTAGGGATCTGATCTTAGAACCCG
>NC_068997.1:22434600-22435210 GCF_001194135.2 Octopus bimaculoides
ATATATATATATATATATATATATATATATATAAGGTTAGTAGAGTTAGAGGCTGATAGACCCGTCTAAGGGATAAAAGTACCCGTTTTACTACTGGTATAAGTACCGATGTTAACGTTGGGAATACATGCGCAAGCATATTTTGCTCGTATGTTGCAGGTAATGACAAAAATAAAAAGGAGTTATCAGGAATCAAATATACATATATATGGGCAAATGTTTTCTACTATAGACACATGTGTGTTTGTCTGTTAAGTATGAATTTCTACAGAAAAGTCGTACAGTAAATCTAAGTTTCAAAGGAAGAGACAGGTTGCAAAGTCTATGAAGTAATATCAGTACTTTCGGTGTTTAAAATTCTATTTCGCTCTTCAAAATTCTCCTGTTTCGAAAACATTCAAGTGGGCACCCTTGTGGAAACTTGTGGAAACTTGTGGAAACTACTTGTATATTAGTGGTAAATTTTGATGAATTCTCTGTTACAACACATACATACAAACGCACGCACACGTATCTATATCAATGTATCTAGTATATATAAATATGAATATGTATATATATGTACATATATATATACATGTATATATAGACATATATACATATACACACA
>NC_068997.1:22437915-22439335 GCF_001194135.2 Octopus bimaculoides
TATATATATATATATATATATATATATATTTATATACAATTATATATAAGTGTGTGTGATTGTTTGTGAGTTTGTGTGTCGTGCGTGTGTTTGTGTGTGTGTGTCGGTGTGTTTGTGTATCTATGTAGGTGTATGTTTATGTGTGCTTGTTACTAATACTATACATAGCTTAACTCATCAACTTGAGAAATCTTATGTACTTCCTCAATTATGTCCCTTTGCGTTTCTATGAGAACTTCAAAATCTGAAAACCCTAATGGTTCGTTCAATTTTCCTTCACCTCTTTGAAGCCGGAAATTACATAGAAAAAAAAATTATATAGAATAAAATAAATATAAAAAAAACTTCCAATACTTCACACTTCACTTAAAATGTAAACCTTGTGCCTGATTAAGGGATTTTTTCTACGTGTTATTGCTATTATTAATGTCATGCCAGGGAGCTGACAGAATCTTAGGCATGCCAGGTGAAATGCTTAGCGTCATTTGTTTAGTCCTTACGTTCTGATATCTAATCCCGCCGAGGTCGACTTTGCGTTTCACCCTTTCGAAGTAGATAAATTAACTACCATTGAAATACTGTGGTCAGCCCCGTCCCTCAAAATTCCAGGCATTGTGCCTAGAGTAGAAGGGATAATTGTTACTGTCATGTTCGAAACCCACTGAGGTGCTTTTAATCCTTTCTGGGTTGAAAAAATAATAGTTGAGCTATGAGTTTGGTATAATCGTTTTATCGCCGCCTGAGAAATTGCTGGCCTTGTGCCAATATTTGAAATCATTCTTCTTTTATAATATTATAGTTAAGCCTCGATGCTAAGCCAATCAGCAGTCGTCTTCATGTTCTGTAAGCAAATTGTTCCGAGGTGGATTATCCTTTTCTTTCAGAGTCGACGAAATAAGTACGATTAATCGACTAGCACGACTCCTTCCAAAATTTCAGGCCCTATACCCGTGCCACTGTAGGTAAGTTGATGAGCTGGCAGTGTCGTAAGTCGAAACAAATCATAAGCTGCATCGCTTCTGGCATTGCGTTCCAGGTCGATTCTGCCTCTCATTTTCAGGATCGATATCATAAATTACCAGTCAAATACTGGAGTCGTCGTAATAAATTTTACCCCCTTCCCTCAAAATTGCTAACCTTCTGCCAAAATTTGAAACTATTATTATAGTTATTGTTTGAATTTCTTTACATTTTTATAATTGACAATCTGGAAATTAAAGTAAATAAAAGCAATACGAATACAACAAAGACATACAAAAAGTTTTAAATATATGGACAAACAAACAGTAATATAAATAAAGAAATATTCACAGTAAGTAATGTAAAACAAGTAAATTGACTGATTGATGTGAAGGCAAGAGTAAAACCAAATAAATACATACAAACATTTTTGCGTCTCTCTCCCTCACTCTCTCGCCTT
>NC_068997.1:22439427-22440341 GCF_001194135.2 Octopus bimaculoides
ATATAAATATACGCACACATACTGTGTATAAACAGCACACACAAACACACATAGATATACACATATATAAATATTTCAATTGTCATTTGTGTGTGTGTGTGTGTGTGTGTGTGTGTGCGTGTGTGCGTGCGAATGTGCATGTGTGTGTGTATGAGCGTTTGTGTGTCTGTATGCGTGAGGGTATGTGAATTTGGCTGCGAATACAAGTATACCAAACTTACGAGTGTGTATGTAAGTATGCATGTATGTATGTCATTTTTCAGTTTTATTTCAGGATTTCTAGCCAATAGATAAAAAAAAAAACGGTTTCTAACCTAGATCCAAAGTTCCCTCATTGAAATTTCAACATCAACACGTGCGCGCGTGTGAATACGGATGTGTGAAATACCGAGAGAATTAAGAATCTGCTTCCTAGAAGATAGATCTGAAATATTTGAATCTTATGCATCTGGAAAATCTTGACACGACTTATACGATAGTTTAGCATTGAAAGTTACGTAAACACCTAAATGTATCACTGTTGCATAGTGCCTCAGATCGCAACATCATCATCAAACACATGACCAGATACTTCCACAACTCTTCAATATGCTCCCAAAAAGCGCGCCGGGTTTACATGGTTGTCTTCAAACTAAAACTGGCCCTCCGCCTGTCAAGATTTCTGTATCAACCTACCCCACGACAACATCATCAGACTCCCTCATTCACCAAATTCCAAGTATCAGAGGTGGTTTTCAAGTAATGAACGTGTAGCAAGACTCACAGTGGTAATTCAGCATGGCCACAGCTAAGACTAGTAAAATAGTGTATGCATACACACATACATAGACACGTACACACAAACCATTTGTAGATAGATAGATAGATAGACAGATAAATATATATATATATATATATATATATATATATATATA
>NC_068997.1:22440795-22441461 GCF_001194135.2 Octopus bimaculoides
ATATATATATATATATATATATAGATAGATAGATAGATAGATACATGTATATATGTATATATTGAGAGAGAGAGAGGTTTATATAAACATATCGATATAAACATATGCATACATGTTATATACAAACATTATATACACACTCATGGATGTATGCGTCTTCTCGTGTCATTCTTCCTTTATATATTTATATTCTTATCCATCGAAAAATAGAAACTGTGGAGTCATTGGTGTGTATCAGACCACGGACTACCTGCATGCTGTGTCAACATGCATGATACCGCTCTTACTACATTTATACTACAAGCACTGAATTCTCGACCTAAACTACTTATAATATATTCAACAAACATTTCCTGCACATCTAGTGGTCATATTGCACATCTGAATAATAAAGCCACTTATGTATCCTACCTATGGTTTGTAAAGTTTTAAGCATTTGAATCATATATCAAACGCGTGATTGGCAGTCATATCACTGTGATTAAGAACTTTTAGTTTGCAAATACATAATCGGTGGTTCACTCCCAACTATCTTAGCAGCATGCGTCTTATGTCTCTACTAGAACCTCAGTTTGACCAGTATCTTATGAGGGTAACTCGGAGGATAATAGTCCAGGAGACCAGCAATTGTACACACAAACACACACACACATTTATGCATATATA
>NC_068997.1:22444722-22449676 GCF_001194135.2 Octopus bimaculoides
ATATATATATATATATATAGGCGCAGGCGTGCCACATGTTTTTAGGCCGTTTCAGGGCGTAGCACATGGGACAAGTGTCATCTATATAAACTCAGCCTGACGAAAGCCTTGTAAGTGGATTTGGTAGACGGAAACTGAATGAAATATATCTATTTCCGATGATGGCTTAGATGGCCGAAAATTCGAAGTCACTGTTACTTGTTTAAGAATAACAATTTTGTACTCAACAAACGTATAGAGTGGCCTTTCAGTTTATTGTAAAATTTATTATTAAAACAACATAAATGCAAATAAGCAAATGTAAAACGTATATGTATGTATGTTTGTACGTTTGTGTATGTATGTGTTTGTGTTTGTGTGTATACATGTACTTATGCATATATATATGTGTGTGTGTGTGTGTGTGTGTGTGTGTGTGCAGCAAATCATGGATATGTACATATATGTGCGTGTGATGTCTGATCAATTGTGGGATTGAAATGGCTTCGGTTATTCCCAGCAATAGTAAAAGACACGAGTCAAAGATGTTATGCGAGGGCACAAGAGCAAACCACGTGGTTTGTTGCAAAATGAAGTTCTTCACCAAACCGCTATGCTTTCAAATATCTTTAAGTATGAAAATAACGTCACTTAGGATATGAGACCCGTTTCCTTCGTATAAGATTTTAGCTGGTTGTCAGATTTATTCATGTGGTTAAAGATCATTTTGAATTTCACACGAAGTTTGCACTTCATAATAGACATAGAGTATACCGACTAATATGCCGGTGTATGAGTGTAAGAGTGTTTAGATTTGTGTGTGCGTATATATCTGTATAAATATGTTCGTGTTTGTACGAGTGTGTGTGTACATGTGTGTGTATAAGTATATATATATATATATATATATATATATATATATATATATATATATATATATATATATATATATATATATAGACACAGTAATCACTCGCCATATCGCGGTTCATCTATCGCGGTTTATTATTTTAGTTTATGTCGATTCCTCTGTGGTGTTGTTTTGTATTTATGATAAAATAGATATATACAAATTATAAATATAATTTTTTTAAATGTACAATGCACTACTGCTTGTACTTCGCAGATTTGTCACCTATCGCGGGGCGTTTTGGAGCGTAACACCCGCGATAATCGAGGGATTACTCTATATATAGAAACACGGATATATAATTACATACATGAATACAATCAGATAAATGCAAGTGTTTATGTATAAAAAAAAAACAATTAAGCATATACATGTCTGTCATATCTACCAATCTATCTATCTATTGATCTATACATGCATATATATGTAAACACACACACACACACTCATGAGTAGTTAGGCGTTGATACACGTGTTTCGGCGAGTGTGTGTGTATGTATGTGTGAGTGTCTGTCTGTTCTAAGGAGTGTGTGTAATTTTGAGTGAAATATAATACGTACGCACAATAAACTACGCATACACACGCATACACAAGCAAAAACACACTCATACCTGATTTCTCTAATAATAAGCCTAACTATGCAGTTGTATAAGTCAAGACAAGTACACTCATATAAACAAATGTATAATATGTGAGCGTATTGTGTATATGTTGCACAGGAGCGAGTGATAAGTTAGCAGGAACTACTTTCATATACTGGCAGGCGTTTGGATATGTATCACAACGCGGCCTCATTACAGAATTTGTTTTGATATAAATAAATAAGCATGATAGGAAGGACATACACAAAAAAGTAGATAAAATTCACACGTACAGGTACACACACAAACACACACACGCACAGACAAACACACACACACATACACACACATACATAAGTAGATATATAGAATGCTATATATATACATTTATGAAGAGAGATATACATGCAAGGGTATATATATATATATATATATATATATATATATATATATATATATATATATATATATATATATAAATAACTATGCACACACATACGCACATAGGCTGTATGTTACGTGTGCGATATGTTCTGTGTTTTGCTTGTTAACTTTTTTCAGTTGTTAGCCTGCAGCCATGGTGAATCGTCTTGAACTGTTGTTTAGTCAAAGTAATCGAGCCTTATATCTATATTTGATTACTGTTTCGTACATATTCAATCGAGCTCTTTTGCCGAACTGTTAGATTACGGGGTAGACACGCAATGCTACCACCTTTCAAAAAAATGTGATGATCTACACAAAGACTCAAAGCCATGTACATATTCATGCGTACATGACACACATAGTATACGTTGGTCATTCATTTTCTTGAATTATTATTGATATAAAAAACGGTCGTCAATCAGGATGCTTTTTTCTTTGAAATATTACTTCTCTTATTACTCACACGTAGTCCAACTTCAGGCTAGGTCAAGACAACCGTTCAAATTTCATTATAAACCAGGCATATTTTTATGTAGATTTAAACACATTCGGAAACTGACTAACAATTTCATTTTTCAGTTCTCTATTTAAGAGATGAGGAATTATGGGATCTTGTTCAAAACGGGGGCACCAGTTTCTTATGGGTTCTTGTTCAAAACGGAGGGACCAGTTTTCACTTATGTTTTATGTACTGTTTTTGGTACCGAAATACTTTCAAACTTCGTATACTTATCTATTTTGTATTATAGAACAGAAAAAAATGTTTGTATTCGAATTTATTTCATGTAAAAAATTGTCTTATTTCGATAATTTCAACCAATCACTGAAAAGTATTCAGCTGTTTATACTTACTCCTTTGGCAGTTTAAGCGGTGTAAAGCGTATTTAATCTCCATTACTTCTGACATTTTGCAGAGAGGCAACACACGTGTGTTCGTTTTCCCTAACCCTAACCCTAACCCTAATTGACTTGCTCCTTCCCTCAAAAACCAGGCCTTGTGCCTATAACAGAAAGGTTTATTAGCTACTGCCAATATGCTTCAGCCATTTTTTGACAAGGAAAAAATAATTTTATCACCGCCAGAATCGTTTGAGAATCGTTTGTTTACGTAGTCAGCACTTAATGAATTCGGCTGAATGGACGTCAGTCATTGGTTGAAATTACAGAAATACGACAACTTTAACATGAAATAACTTGCGAAGTACGTTTTTTTGTTAAGAAGACTAAGAGAAAAAGATGTTTTATATGACACATTCTACCAGTGTCCCAAGTTTCAAAGTGTTTCGTTAAGAAAATACTGGTGCCCCCGTTTTGAACAAGATCCGAATTATGTATATTATTTACATTCGACACGAGGAGATATTGATAAATTAAGTACCAGTGAAACAGTGGGGTCGATGTAATCGACTATCCCCCTTCCCCAAATTTCATGCCTTGTACCTATAGTAGAAAGGACTATTATTATTATTATTATTATTATTATTATTATTATTATTATTATTATTATTATCATCATTATTGTTGTTGTTATTATTCTTATTGCTATTATTGCAGCTTAGACGGTGAGCCGGCAGAATCGTTAGCACGCCGGGCGAAATGCGTAGCGGTATTTCGTCTGTCTTCAAGTTTTTAGCTTAAATGCCGCCGAGGTCAACTTTGCCTTTCATTCTTTCGGGGTCGATAAATGAAGTACCAGTTATGCACTGGTGTCGATGTAATCGACTGGTCCTCTTCCCCCAAATTTCAGGCCTTGTGCCAAGAGTAGAAAGGATTATTATTATTATTATTATTATTATTATTATTAGTCTTTGCACAGCTTCCAACGCTGGAGATGTACTACGGTGTCAGCTATTCACTACCATTGAGTATTCGAGCGGTTCCAAGCAGTGTTGTTTTCTGCAAGTGCTCCGCTCTATTATTATTGTAGTTCAGTGGTAAGAAGTTTCCTCAGATCTCGAGTTTCTTTCATAAGATTCTTGCAGGACAAGGGATTGCACTCCTTTCTGCAGATTGATAATAAGAATCTCACTTCTTCCTATGTCCTCCATGTCTTAGGTAGCAGTTTGGTTGTTGTAGAAGATTCACCAATTTCCATTGGAATCATTGATGGCTTGCACTTCCACAATCTTTTCATCTATATAGTTTGATATTGATAGTAGAAAATGTTTGATTTAGGTCACCATGTAACATTCTTTCAATTGTATATCACTTTAAGAAGGTATTATAAACAAACAAACAAAAAAACAGCACAAAACTTGTTTTATTTGACAAAAAAAACTGTGAGGTGTGAATTGTATCGCTTAATCAATTTCAAAAAAAAAAAAATGAAAAGTCATCTATGCATTGTATTGACGTTGGCAATCAGAGGTTCATTTCTGTAGCCAAGTGGTTATAAGCGTACATGATTTTATGTGTGTTTATATGTGTCATTGTATGTGTGTAAAGGAAATATATATATATAGTTGATTCCTTGATTGCTCGTAGTATTAATGAAGCAATCAATTACTTAAATGCTTAACTTGTTTTGGGCAAATATCTTTTACTATAGCCTCGGGCCGACCAAAGCCTTGCGAGGAGATCTAGTAGACGGAAACTGAAAGAATCCCGTCGTATACAAACACACACATATATATATATATGTATGTACTTGTGTCTCTGTTTGTCCCCACCCACCACCATCACCATAGCTTGACAACCAATGTTGATGTGTTTACGTCCACGTCACTTAGCGGCTAGGCAAAACAGATCGATAGAATAAGGCCTAGACTTACAAAGAAAAAGGTTTGTGATCGATTTGTTCGACTAGAGGCAGTGCTCCAGCATGGCCGCAGTCAAATGACTGAAAATAGTAAAAAAGCAGGACATATATACATGTATATACATGCATACATATATACACATATATACACATATATAGCTATATATGCACACACACACACAAACACACACATATATATACACTTATTTATATGTATAAATATATATACACACGCATATACATATAATATATATACACATATGCATATATATATATATATACATATATACAAGGCACAG
>NC_068997.1:22450206-22452800 GCF_001194135.2 Octopus bimaculoides
CTCTCGCTCTCTCTCTCTCTCTCTCTCACACACACACACACACACACAGTTGAATATTACTATCTATTTATCTATCTATCTATTTATCTCTCTCTCTCTCTCTCGCTCTCTCTCTCCCTCTCTCTTGCTCTCTATCTATCTATCTATGTATTTAACTCACTGATTTTCTCTACTCACTAATGCACACTCAGAGACACAGACAGACAGACACAGATACAAACATACACAAACTCACACAAACTCACTCACACACACACACACACACATATGTATGGGTAGAACACATGTTATGCTTACAGATGTGTCTCCACGTCTCATGGTCAGCCATCAGCATTGTTTATTCAAAGGATCATTTTATAAACGAACTAGATGAATTACGGCGTTGCACCTCAGGGTAAGCAATTTTCATTGTGTAATGTTTCGTTGGTTCCCAAATGAATAAATTGTTGCTTCTTCCAACTCGTGAGCATCTATCATAGAATTGGTCATGAGAGAATCATGTAGTAGAGAGATGAAGTTCAACTAAATTGAGAGACTAATCCTGAATTTTGTTAATTGAAATAACAAAACATATTTTGACAGGAAACTGAAGCCTCTTAAATTCAAATGGAACATCCGTAGGTAAGAGAGGAAATTTTGGAATAAAGACGTTTTCTTCTTTGTGACTACCTGTTATGATTGTTGCCTGTAAGACATGAGGATTCATGGAAGTAACAATTAAGCGAGTTCCAATACATAGCCGAGGTGGTTCAAGATTCCTAAGCAAAATAATGGTAGCATCCACCTTTAGCGTCAAGTTAATCAGTGGCATCCCAGTGTGTTTTAAATGTGTTCAGAAATTCAACAGGGTGCTACTGAACCGCTTGATCTTGATCGACTGTTTTGTGAATTGATGGAAAAGTAATTTCTAATGTAGCTGTTAACTTTTGAAGTTCATGATTGAGTTTATCAACCATTTCATTAGTTGGAACCAGTGTTGCTCTTTCACATAGCCAGTTTACATCAGTGTAATTGAGAATCACACATAGACTTACACACACATTAAATCTCACATACACTGACACACATACCCAGTGACATACACTAACATACATATACAAAAGCAAACACACACAGACATGCATTTACGTAATGAACGCACAAACACATACACACGCACAGACACATGTACACTCACAAAATGTGCCGACGTCGTCGTGGTATAAAATGTTCTTTATTATATCGTACGTAACAAACGTGCAAACACACTCACACTGACAGATACAAACTCATACACAAAATGTGACGTTGTCGTCTTGGTATAAAATGTCGTTTACTATGGTTGACTATAGAAAGATTATTTCCGAGAAAATATTATATTGTATTGATCCAAACGAAAATAGAAAATTGCATGTTGACATACGCGGGGTGTAATACTATTACCATGCAAAGTTTGATTTGATTTTGTTGAGCCGTTTAAGAATGCATAGAGAACAGACAGATGGACAGAGAGACAAATAATTTTATATAGAGAGAGAAATATTTAGATATCATTAGCAGATTTACCTGCTTCAAGAATCACTAAAATAATCAATTAAAAGTATATGTATTTATGTGTGTATGTATGAATGTATGTATGTACATACATGTGTACACACACACATATATATGCATATGCGTGTCTCCCTTCATCGTAACCCCTCCCTCGTAACCCCACCCCCACACAATCCAACCACACCTTCTCTATCCATCCTATTTCACCCAACCGCATCCTTACACCTAATCTTACATACGCCACCTCTACCCCCACCCTCAGGCTACCCATATAACCCACCTCTACCCCACATCCCAACACCATCACACCACACCACTACACCATGCACCACCATACACAAAATCACATCACAACAAACACACTAGCACTGACCACTTCCCAGCCCCACATCTACACACCTACACATACACACACGCACACATCAAGGTCACCAGGCCTCTTCCCCACTCATGCTCTCTTATACACACGCACACGCACCTTCGTTTTGGGATCATCATTACTTTATTTTCTCCCCTACCTAGCTCTCCTGCGTGACCCCTCTGTCCGCCATTCGCCATGATAGATCACTAGCCACTACACATTTTTTATTTTCTCTCCGTATTTCTTTCTGTGTTTCTTTCTATGGAAGAGCCTAGGCTCGAAACGTTAAAGACTTTTTCACTTCCTGTGCGTTAAACTATTACACCTGTTTGTTGTCTACAGCACCTGTCTTCGTGTTTGTTTGTGTGTGAATTCTCCGTATATATATATTGTGTGTGTGTGTGTGTGTATTATTATTATTATTATTATTATGCGCCCTTTTTCAAGTCTAGTCAGGCTCATGGCCCAGGTTTCCCGGTTTCTAAGGCGTATGAGTCCCCCCCCCCCAAGCTGCACGGGACGCCAGTCCATCGCTGCGTTACTCAAGAAACAGCGAGAGAAAGTTGCGGCGAAATAATACAATAGGGGTCGCCACCAACCTTTGCCGGAGCCTCGTGGAGCTTTTAGATGTTTTCGCTCAATAAACACACATAACGCCCGGTCTGGGAATCGAAACTGTGATACTAACCACTGGGCCATT
>NC_068997.1:22453073-22453868 GCF_001194135.2 Octopus bimaculoides
ATATATATGCGTGCATAGATGACATGGATTCAAGTGCAAAAAGTACAAAACTTAATTGTAGAAATACAACACTATTAGAAATTATGTTCCCACAGATATACAAATATAAATATACATGTGTGTGTTTGTTTGTTTGTCTTCTGTGTGTGTGTATGTGTTTGTGTGTGTGCGTACATTCACACATACGTAGACGCATAGATATGTGTGTATGCACATACATACACACACGGATATGCATGTACAAATACATGTGGATATCCGTCTATCCTAGCATATGTGGCGTGTATGTGTAAGACTACTTTTGTTTATGAATCTATTTAAACATGTAAAGCTATAGTTAACATTTAATTTCATTCAACGGGGTTGTTTCGACATATGCATATAATGAACTCTTGCATTTCTTATAAACATATTCTTTGGATGTATAGCATATATACGCTTATAGATGTTTTTAAATGTAAGCATTCGTGTGGATAACATAATGCTTTCCTAACCACGTGGTTCCGGTTTAGATCAAGTTGCCGGGCATATTTGGCAAATATCTTCTGCGTTAGACGCGCCTCGAATAATATATCCTGAATGAAATTCGAAAAGAACACTCAGTACACACACACACACACACACGCACACACACACACACACACACACACGGACACGCACACGCACACACACAAATATATAGAAATTCAAGTGCGCATATACCTACAAATAGACGAATACGCACACACATATGTCTCTGTGTATATAAGGATGTATGTATCTGTATGTAGTGTGTAGATCTCTATCTACTTTTAT
>NC_068997.1:22455560-22456116 GCF_001194135.2 Octopus bimaculoides
ATATATATATATATATATATATATATATATATATATATATATATATATATATATACGTGTATTCATATATGTATACGTAAATACATAGACGATCAAATATATATAATGTGGGTGCGTGTGTCTCTGTGTATGTTTTAGATTGTATGCCTACATATAGAGAGAAAAATATTGATAGATAAATAAATTGCTTATTAGCAATATACGCGTATATAATCTGTATATATATATGTGTATATGCATATATATATATGTATACATATGCGTATATATACACACACACACCTATATATACACATGTATATATATATGTATATATGTACATATGTATATCCATATATATGTATATATATTTATATATATATATATATGTATATGTATATATAATTATTGTATACAAATAAATATATATATACATATATGATTATTCTATATGGTAATATGCATATATATATATAATTAATCTATACATAAATATATATTTACCTGTATGTATACGTGCATATTTATGTGTATATATATATATGTGTGTATATCTATATATATATATATATATATA
>NC_068997.1:22459114-22459859 GCF_001194135.2 Octopus bimaculoides
ACACACACACACACACACACACACACACACACATATATATATATATATATATATATATATATATACATGTACATATATGTGTACGTTTGTGCTTGTGTGTACATATATATGTTGATGTTTATATATAGCTTTATGGAAATATATATACGTATATGTATACATACATATAAGCATGCATACATACATGCTTTCATACATACACGCATACATACAAGCTTGTATGACTACATGCATGCACAGATACAACATACAGGCATTTAATCTTACGCGTATAAAAATAAGCAGTGGTTTATTATGCCACAAGACGCGCACGGTCACTGTCTTATAGTTCGTTTTCGTTTCATTTAAACGTTAGAACTGTGAATTTTGTATAATACATGAACGTTTGAAATTATGTATTATACAAAATTTACAAGTCGAAAGTTTAGATGAAACGAAAAAGAATTGTTAGAGAGTGACTGTGCTTGTCTTGCGGCATAATAAACCACTGCTTATACGTGTAAGATTAAATGCCTGCATGTTGTATATGTGTATGCATGTATACATATAAGCTTGTATGTATGTATGAATGTATGTATGTACGTAATTTATGTATGCATGTATGCACGTGTCTATGTATATATGTATTTATAAGCATGTCCATATAAACTGAAAATTTACTCATCTAAATATCGAGTATGCAAGATATAGAAATAATAATTATAAGTAAATATCACTTATAAACATGTGCATAAACATATATATA
>NC_068997.1:22459869-22460160 GCF_001194135.2 Octopus bimaculoides
TATACATACACACATACACACACACGCATATATACGTACACACGCACACATATGTACTCTCATATATACATGATATCTTTATATTCATGAGCGTTCTTGAGTGTATATATGTATAAGATTATTACTGTTGTCATAGAATATTCTATTTTTTACACACATTTATGCATCTGTACTTACACATATCTATATATACCTATCTGTATATGCTCATATGCACAATCACACATACACATACACACACACACGCACACACAAACACATAGGCGCACATATATTCATATATATATTTAT
>NC_068997.1:22460246-22461909 GCF_001194135.2 Octopus bimaculoides
ATATATATATATATATATATATACATATACATTGTTTCATCTTTTATTTTTTTAAAAAATGAAGCGTAGAACAGTCCCACTGTTTTGTTCAGTCGTTCTGAACATTGGTGCACATGTAATAAACTTTTTATAATTCTACAATACACATAATATTTTAACAATTATCTATATAGAATTCCGAATAATATTTGGTTATAAAAATATAGTAAAATTTTGGGATATACAGTGAAAAGCTATGGGGATCCATTTTAGTAAAATAGGAATCAAAGTGATCCTTAGTAAAACTATATATTTAAGAAACACTGATTTAGATACTCTACATCTATAATAGGAAAGAAGAGTGATTGGATGATCCACTCAATGGACTTGCGGGAATCAGCAATCGTATCTTCTCAAATATGCATTCTGCAGTTGTATATAAAAATTTTTCCGTTGGAAAATCAAATGTGAGATAAACAAAAATAAATACGTAAATAACATTCATGAAATAAGATGGCGGTTTAGTTTGGCAACACTTTGATCATGCCTGCTGTATAATCATGGTTGCCTAAGGCTTAAACAAACGATCAACGTTAGCAGCCTCATTATCATCACCTCTTCATCCTCTCCACCAACAATAGTATTTGTAGCAACATTAACAATTATAGCAAGAGTAGTAACTGCAACAGCAACAACAATGAGAACAACAAAAGCTTTGAGTCTACTTTTCCTAGAACCAGCTAGAATTAGAAGCTAACTATCAACTGAAATCTCATACAAACTAAACAATTTTAGAATAAACTTAAAATAAGAAATTAAACACACAACTAAAATTTTAGAAATGCGATCCTGTTATAGAAAACATCTGAATAATTTAACATATAATGGTCACACAGCTTGATTGCTTGACCAACAGGTGATCTGGCCTGGTCGTGATCAACATCAACATGAACAACAACAATAACAGCTTCAACAACTCACCGACAACACGGAGGGGAAACACTTCAATACACAACATCCGCCATTGGTCAGCTAGCGAATCCCAAGAAATAAAATATTTATATGAGATTTTGCTTTGCTCTCTTCATTTTAAATACGTCTTTCTCATAGTCAGAGGTAGCACTATACTAATTTTTTTATTATTTCTATTTATTTATATATTTATATATAAATATACTCTTTCTTGCCCTCCCAGTTCGCCATAAAAATTTATTAAGATCCAATCGCCAGTACAAGGGCGAGTTTCACTGCGTAGTTTTATGGTTAGCGTCTCTCTTACTAAGAGACCCTTTGACCTAGTCTCTTCAACGCACATCCAATGCTTAAAGCATAAAGTGTTAAGTTTTATTGGAACTTTTATCTTGGATTTACAATGCATTGGGTTTCGGCTGTACAATATGAAAGAGCGAAGAACGTTTACATTTATATTTATTCCTCCCTCTTCCTGTTTTATCATCTTCCTCAGTTGCTTTCACGTTCTTTTATCAAATAATCACATACTCACTGTTCACATATTCACAAACTCTCTTTCTCTTTCTGTTAATTCATACATGTATCTATATATATATATGTATGTATAACTGTGGGTGCGTATGCTTACGTATGTGCTAGTGTACGTAAGCGTGTGTATGTATATACATACATACATACATATATATATATATATATATAGATATATATATAT
>NC_068997.1:22461969-22463074 GCF_001194135.2 Octopus bimaculoides
TATATATACACACGCACATATACACATATATACATACATATATTTATACACACATGTATATAGATACAAACACGCACGCACACGCACACAGAAATAGGTACACTTTCATACGCATGCGCATAAACTCATACCAACACATATGTATGTCTGTATGCATGTATGTATGTATATCCTTCAATGAGTGCACATAGATTACTGCTTTATATATAAAACGTATAGTATATATCAACGAAGGACTATCGTATCTATCTTTCTAATTAAATATGCAGATATGTATGTATGTATGTATGTATGTAAGTATGTATGTATGTATGTATGTATGTATGCATGTATCTAACTCTCTATCTATCTATTTATTTATCTATTAATCTGTCCATTTATCTATCTGTCATCCTATCTAGCAACCTCTATGTCAATATATGTGTGCATGTATCTAACTATCTATCTATCTATTTATTTATCTATTAATCTGTCCATTTATCTATCTGTCATCCTATCTAGCAACCTCTATGTCAATATATGTGTGCATGTATAAATGTGTGTATGTATGAGGGTAGGCATATGTACATATGGGAACGCATGCATGTGTCGGGCTACAAAAAGGGCTTTAAAAGTTTTACTTAATAAAATGAATAAGCCAATCTATATACTCGGCTCTAGTAGAACGAGGAAGACGAGGACAACGATGATGACGACGACGACGATGATGATGATGGTTTTGAGAGGAAGGAGGAACCATCAGAAAAGGAAACAAGGAAACAAGAAAACAATGGTCGAAACTTAAGTCTTGTGGGTAGATGTGGTAGACAGAAACTGAAACAAGCCCGCCGTATATATATATATATATACATATATATGTATATATATATATATATATGTATACATTTACATATATACATATGTATACTTACATATAAATATATATACGTACACATGCGTATACATATAATGTATATGTATACTGGCTTATACACATACGCATGCATTCCTTTCTGTCTGTCGGTAAATAAGAGAGATTTATCTATACCCAACATGTCGCCCTTTAAGTTGATGATGTCAACATTCCTGTAAATGGATTCCTCCTGATTCTTGGAGTCACAGCAGT
>NC_068997.1:22463188-22464023 GCF_001194135.2 Octopus bimaculoides
ATATATATATATATATATACATACATATATATACACACATATATATATACATATATATATATACATATATATATACATATATATATATATATATATATATGTATACATTTACATATATACATATGTATACTTACATATAAATATATATACGTACACATGCGTATACATATAATGTATATGTATACTGGCTTATACACATACGCATGCATTCCTTTCTGTCTGTCGGTAAATAAGAGAGATTTATCTATACCCAACATGTCGCCCTTTAAGTTGATGATGTCAACATTCCTGTAAATGGATTCCTCCTGATTCTTGGAGTCACAGCAGTTCCATTTATACCAGAAATTTAAGGAATAATCATGAATCATATAACTCAATTGGATCTTGTTCATTCACAAATCCGTCTCTGTCTGTTTCTCTCTCTCTCTCTCTCTCTCTCGACACCCAAAGACACACACACAAATGTACGAACACACACAAAGACACAGACACACATACACACACATGCACCCACACACAAACAAGCTCAAACACACACACATATTCACACACGGATATACCCTGTTGTATGCTGTTATGTAGGTATACCTATAAATATGTAAATACATGTTTATACTTACATGCAAACACACACAGAGACACTTACACGTATATGATCTCCATATGTAAATGTATAACTATCTGTATATCTATATAACATTGGCACTAGGTTAGAAACCGACTCTATCTCTATTAGCAAGAAATCTTGAAATAAAGCGAATAATGACGTACATACATACATACAAACATACATGCATACATATATATACATACATACATACATATGTGTATGTAT
>NC_068997.1:22464053-22465836 GCF_001194135.2 Octopus bimaculoides
ATTTATTAATTAATCAACACATTGGAAGCAAAATTACTGCAGCTCCAAGATTTTTACAGATACCGTTAATTAATGCATAGGCAGTATAATATGATACACACATGCGTATATGGACATATATTTGTTATAAATAATGTAAATGTACATACATACCCATTTAGATTCATAAACGCAGAAATTCGTATACGTATATATATGTATGCATGTATGTATGTATATGTATGTAAATATATGTATATATATATATATATATAAGTGTGCATATATCTATATAGATAGATCGATAGACAGATAGATAGAAAGATAGATAGATAGATAGATAGATAGATAGATAGATAGATATACACATACAGAATAAATATATACAAACGTATATAGTATATACGTGTCTGTTTGTGCGATTGTGTCTGTGAGGTTGTGTGCGTATGTCTGTGTGTGTGTGTATGAATCAATGAAAGCACACGCACACACACTCTCTCTCTCTTTCTCTCTCTCTCACACACATAGAGAGAGATGAATTTATGTACGTGTTTGTGTATCAATGTGCATGTATGTACATAAAGCTTTGACCGAGGAACAAGGAAACCATACACCACACAAACTTACACTACATTGTGTATTAACAATTAGCAGCAGATTCATAGACAGAAAACATAGACCCACACCTACTCTTTGATATGTTTATATGCGATACTTGCTTTCAGAAAAATTATCCAAATGAAAATTCTTCAATTTAACCATGTGACGTCTAACTACTGTGTATTCTCTAACTTACAAAAGATTCGACTGACTACTTTTTTTTCAATTCAGAATATTCATGGATACCAGTCAAATAGGTATGTATGCGTATATGTGTGTGTACGTGTGAGTACATGCATGTATATATAGAGAGTACGATGAGTAAATTGCAGGAATATCATATTTTTAATTTCATGCATGCGCATTGTTTGTCTTTGATTTTGTTGACTACACAGTATAGTAGGGTCAGTTGGGCTCCGCCTGTGAGAAAAACAGCACCATTACTCAATTCACTCTGTCAGAAATTTGGAAACGATTTACAGTACTGTTTGGCATTCGCACAGGAAGATCCAATACGAACGTTTCAGAGTGTTTGAGTATCAATTTGAAGAGTGTTATCTCAGGGCATGTATCGAGAGTGATAAAATCAAACACCCAGTCAACATTATGGTGTTTGGAGTGATCTCTAGTAAAGGCGACGTTATGCCTCCATTAATCCTCCCACATGGCCTTGAGAAGGTAGTGGTACTCTGGGACAAAAGGGTGGCTACTGGTAGACCCTATGTCTGGCAACAGAATAAGTAAGTGAATAACCTGTTTCTGCAGCATCTACCTAAACAGTAAAACGGTCATATGACCCTCTTTTAGTACTTCTGACTAAATCATCACGTGTCAATGTATGATAGCGAACATCTGTCATCCCTGTATAACGATTATGATCGGAGGGTATATAAAATACATACGCTGAATTGATTCCAATATGTCGCTTACTTTTGGTTTTATGAAAAATTAAATAAACCAGAGAACGCAAAATAGTACTTCATTACAATATCCGTCTGAACATCATCATAAACTTTCACTAACAAAATATTTTTATTACAAAATAATTTTACGTAAAATCTCTGCAATTTGGATCGCAAGTCTAAATCCTTACGTTAAGTATATATGTATGTATGTATGTATGTATGTATGCATGCCTGTATGCATGTATATATATATATATATATATATATATATATATATATATATATATATATATATATAT
>NC_068997.1:22465871-22466402 GCF_001194135.2 Octopus bimaculoides
ATATGTGTGTGTGTGTGTGTGTGTGTGTGTGTGTGTGTGTATCTGTGTGTGTGTATATATATATATATATATATGTATATATGTATATGTATACATATATATATATACATATTGTGTATGCTTTAATGCTAGTTGGTAAGCTTGTTTTAATATTGCAAATGGAGGAAGACTCGCCTTCTTTTGTTTCTTATCAGACACTAGTCTCACCTCAATGCGTTCTACAGAGGTAGCGTCGTTGCTTAACCCCGCCATTTATATCTGTACAGAAACATGCTGAAATATTTAAAAGATATATCCCAGTGCAAGAATGACACGCAAATTCGTGAAGCGTTCCATAATTTGGCTGGCGGTGCCCCAGCATGGTTAAGCCTTTGTGCAGAAACGCATAAAAGAATAAAAGCTAACAAAAACAACAAAAAACTTTATAAATAAGTAAATATATTCCTGTACTATATCTAGTATGTATATATATATATATATATATACACACATATATATATGCATATGTATGTAAACATATACATATATATA
>NC_068997.1:22466814-22471110 GCF_001194135.2 Octopus bimaculoides
TATATATATATATATATATATTAGAATATTTAGTGTTTGACTCTTATGTTTTACGTTGAATAATCTACGCCATATTGTTTAAGTCGGGTACTGTTATATCGTTCCTTGTGCCGAACCGCTAACTTTCGGAAACTTAAAGCAACAACGGTTGTGCAACGTTGTCACGAGAAAGCAAACCGTAGTAGACTCATGCACGACAGTCCATTCGCTTTCTTTCAACCAAATTCACTCATATGACATTAGTCGGCCAGGATCTATAGTGGAAAATACACAAAATGCATCATTGCCAAGTGATTTTTCTTAAAAACATACCTATACCAGCACCTAATATATATTTCCTGCGCTTAAATTTGAATTAGCTTTATCAGTAAATCTTGAAGAAATATTCAGTTGCTTTTGGTTCTGCATAAAATTTCCTCTAATGACCTCATCGTCTTTTATAATTCTAGACTTCATAAAATATTTAGTTTATCATTAGTGTATTGGAACCTATTTCAACGGCAGTAAGTTTACCGCTAAAAATTTAGGTGTCCCTGATTTCACGGTGACTGTTATACTGATATTTTAAGATTCGTGAATCAGCAGAATTCTAGTTATGTGACTAGCAAAATGTATACGTTTTGTACATATAAATTGAGCTCAATTCCTATCGATATTAATCTTCTAACATCCGATGTCGATAATTATTTTCATTTTATTTATTTCGTTATTTTTCTAATTTGTGTTAGGTCTGTATTAGTGTTTTGAATTCGAAACTAGTTTACGTTGATATTTGTTTTTATTACAGCGACTTAGGTTTTATGTAGGCTATCGGATTGAAATTTCTGTATGTATATTTTGAATGCATCCATATCTATCCTTTACTGACCTGTAAATTTGGGAGCAAAATTTTGAAAAGTGACGGGTCTGGTGTTACCTTTTGAGATTTGGGGATCTGTATAGCCAAGTATGGGAAGCTATGTCCAGTTTACTATGACTTTCAAACTTGATGTTTGGTACCAGAACCTCTCAGCTAATTATTGTATATACAACACCGTATGTCTTTCGCATCTCTTTCCTTATTGCCTTTTGCCTCCCCCATTAGTCTCTTTGATGCATTGGGGAAAATATTCATAGTGTAACAGCTATGGATGGGCTCGATGGCTCGAGCTTCGCTATTTATTCGAATTTTGAGGCGGTGATATCAGTTGTGTAAGTGAACGACAACGAATGCTCTTTACAGGAGAACACATTACCTTGTCTCTTGCTATGAATGATCACAGAATTCTGCGTCAGTCAACTGCAAATATCGACAATGTGACCATGTTTCTTGCATTCTTAGAAGTGTCACTGTCAAAACTATTTTTGTTAATAGATAATGAATTTGTACTTTGGAAAAGCTTGGAGTAACCCTTCAGATAATGTAGAAGTGATTTTATCATAACGGAATATATAAGCGAATATACATACATACATACATACATACATACTTACATATACGTATATATATATGTGTGTGTGCGTGTGTGTGTGTGTGTGTGTGTGTGTGTGTGTGTGTGTGTGTGTGTGTGTGTGTGTGTGTGTGTGTGTGTGTAAAACCCATTTGCAATAAATCTCTCAGAATGTAATCTGACTCATTATATTCTATCCATGACTTTGAGTTCGACAAAATATAATCTGTTGCTCTCAGCGTCATGGATTAGACATGAATAATAATACCAATCACTAACGTTAAGCTGTACTTTAATTGTAAAGTACAGCACTAACTTAGCTATTATATCAATAATAAAATAAATAATCGAACGTCATATAGTTGTGTCTGTAAGTCAGTCTCTTTGTCTTTGTCTTATTTTTTTTCATTTCTTTCATTCTCTTCCTCCCTGTTTCTCAGTATACTTCTGTGTCTCTTTCTTGTTATTTTTTCACTTGTTCCACTTATTGGAGTCTAACCATGCTGGAACATCGCCTTGGACGGCTTTACTCGCTCAGATAGAAAGCAGTACTTATTTTAAACTCCGGTAGATATTCTATCGATAGCTTTTGTAAGGAGATGCAAACAAAACAACACCGGTGTTGGCAAGTGGTGAGGAAACAAAGCCTTGCACAGCAAATATCTATATACATGGTCGACGATCTTCCACGCAGTTTCCATTTACCAAGTTAACTCAAAAGTTATTGGTTTATCCTGAGCTACAGTAAAAAACATTCGTGCTAAATACCATGAATTTAAATTTTAAAGCTGCTTTCTTAATCTCGCGGCCATACTGATACGTTTATATTTGCCATTGTATTTCTTACTCTTAATCTACCATTCATCCTTTCTTTTCTACATGAACCCATTTCTTTGCTTCTGTGTTTTTAATTTTTTTGTCTTTTGCTTTTTTTGTGATATATCTCCCTCTAAATATCTTACTTTCTTCCTTTTTATTCCCTCCCTCTAAATACATTACTTCTCTGTTGATCTATTGATTATTTAATGGCATCTTAATTAAAGTGAACCCTTTATTCTTGGAATTATCTTCCCTCCTTATTTGAGTTTTTTGCCAATTTCCACAAGCGATTGTTCTACCTTCCTTGGAAAAAGGGACGTGTATCAATAAATCAAGATTCTCTCTGCTATGGTATTTAATATATCCTTCGTCTTTGTTCTTCAAATCCATGTCGCTGGCCACAAAAAATCATTTAAATATACACAAACGCATTTCAAGGAGTTTGGCTGAACCTGTCGTATATGGATGCATGCTGAGAAGTTCCTGGCTTTAAGTATATCGCAAGAGGCCTGGTTCGAAGCCCAACATTCCGAGTTCTTAGAAAAACTGAAGGATTACTGCAATAAAAATGTGATTCTGAGAGGGGAATACGTTAAATAAAATCTATCTATCTATCTATCTTCCCTCTTTCTCTTTCTTGTCTGTTCTATGTCACTCTTTCTTTCCCTCTCACCACTGCATCTCTTCTCGTTCCGGTATTTCAACCTCCGCTATTTTCCGTCTCTTTCTCCCCACCCTTTTTTCTCTATCTCTTTCGTTCTATTTCCACACCTTTATAAACCCACTCCATCTTCTTATTTTTTGTCTCCTTACTCGTCTACCTTTCCATTTCCCACCATTATTCTTCCACTCTTACCCATTCACCCTTCATACTATTTTCCTTGCCACGTTACTGCCTTCCTCAGCTGGTCACTCTCTGTCACCTATCACTTCCTCCTCTTCTACTTCTCTCGATTTCTCTCCTCTTTGCTTTCTCTCTCCCCCTCTTATCATAAAACGTTGAAATACGAAAAAAAGAAACAAGAGAACACCAGATTTTTTTGATGTCTTTAGCATCGATTGAAATCTCATAAAAGCAAAGTAAAATATTGTTTATTAACTAGTAAACACTTGTTTTATCTATTCCATATCTACAAGAAGATCAACTGTGCTATTTGTCAAACTGAAATCAATAAAAAAATAATAATAATATTCAGTCAAGAACTGGATTCGAATCAATCGACCAACACCCTCCTCTCGCAAAATTCCAGGCTTTTGTTTAAAGCAGAAGATTGGGTGTTCCTGTTTTTAGTCAAATGGAACCTAATACATATTTTTTATGACCGGTACATATTTCTGTTGGTCTTTTTTGTGGAACCCTTATTTTCTGGGGACGTAAATAATCCAGCACCGTCTGCAAGGGTTAGTGTCGGGTTAAGAACAGACAGAAAGAATGTGAATGAACTCAGGGCATGATGAAATTTTGGCTGCGCGTTCGATTATTAAATAAATGATTTTTTCCAAAATATATCCAGAGATCTTAGCCATTGTATTCTGTATTGACGGTTGTAAAACATTTGTCATTATATGCATTAACTTCGTGGCGGGAAAATGGGTTAACTATTTTGAATCGTCTTAGAAAACATCATGCTTTTAATGACCATGAAGATACACGTATATCTGCTTTTGTGTGCATATATGTGAAGGGTAACATGTGTGATTGTCTGTCTATACATAGATATATGTCTACATACAGATAGATATATGGATGATAATTGATTTACAGACGCACACACATACACACGCAACGAGCGCTAACATTCACATGTACGTATTCGTACCTGCTTTTACGTTTGTACCGATCTAAGAAAATTGCTGTTTATGACATGTGCCTTTATGTTCAGTCGCATAGCGGTTCGACAGGGTATAGGATCCATATGTATGTATGTATGTATGTATGTATGTATCTATCTATCTATCTATCTATCTATCTATCTATCCATCTATATATATATATATATATACACGCGCGCGCACACACAGATAGATCTTTATGCGTGTGTGTGTG
>NC_068997.1:22471177-22473854 GCF_001194135.2 Octopus bimaculoides
TGTGTGTGTGTGTGTGTGTGTGTGTGTGTGTGTGTGTGTGTGTGTGTGTGTGTGTCTGTGTTTTCATGGAACTCCAAGAACAATAACCTATTCTGTACCATATATTCTTGGTGAATAATGAATCCTCAATTGCTGCGGTTTAAAAGAATTCTTTTTTGTACCAAGTATTATAGCTGCAGCAGCAGCAACAACAACAACAACAACAACAACAACAACAACAACAACAACAACAACAACAACAGCTAATATCACCACGACTACCACTACTACACAAACAAACGTATGCAGCTTTATGTATATACGATATATTCATTCATCTGTTTACTTCACCGGCTCTCAGTTCATCCACGCACCATTGTGTTTCTATTTGTTAATATACGAGTGTGTGGTTATATGCTGGTAAAAGACATGTTTTTCTCTTTATATTTCTCTCCATATGCGAACCAGCAACTCAGTGTATCAATTTAGCATTTATCCATTTCTTAAACGATATTTTAACTCATCTCCTTTTTCTTGTATTTATTTTCTTCTGTCTATCTTGGCAGCATTCAAATGTTATATTCTTATCGTATCTACATCGCTTTACTTTACAAGCCAGTATATGAAGGAAACATTACCAGGTCGCTCGACAGGCTAATAATAGTTGACAAATCTCCCTCAAATGTAAAGTCCATCACCGTACAAAGAGTACATCTCTATATTCATATATTTATATATAGAAACGTGGGATTATGAATACTTGATTAAGATAGATACTAACAATATTATGCATACATCCGACTGATTCTCTCTCTCTCACTACATATATACACGGATTATGTATATGCATATATATATATATATATATATATATATATATAACTCTTCGAAACGTCTGTGTTAGAATGGGGGCAGCTGATGAAGGAAAATATTCTCTATGTGGCCTGTGTGTTTTCTGTACTCTGGTTGTTATTATTTTTTTTTTGTCTACGTTTTGCTTGCAATGTCCTGTACCCAGATATGCACCTATATATACAAGTAGATGTAGGTATTCACATACTTGTACGTATATATGCATATACTCATTAATTATTTGTTATATATATATATATATATATATATATATAGATATATACACTTGTATGCACATGCATATATACATGTGTATGCATTCTAACGTTCAATAGGACGCTGAGCCACTGCTTAGTAACTCACCTGGTTACTAAACAGGCTTATTGACCATATATTTTCACATCATATTACAGGTGTGTTTTAAATATCTATCATAGCTATTCCACATTGCAGCTGTCTCTCCATAACTTGGAATGCTTAACTTCTATAATGTATTTATAACGTGTTTCTATGGAATTTCAAGTCAATACGTTTATACCTCTAGCAGTTGTATTCATTTCTATGTTTTCGGTTAGAAATGTGCATTTGCGTTATCATTGCATCTCTTGTGTCTGTCTCCGTATTACACATCTTTTTCTCTCTCTATTTCTCATCTTCTTACTCTCTTTTTCATTTCTTCCTCTTTACGTCGTGTTCAATGCATATCACATACATACACATACATACATACATACATACACACGCAAATACATACATACTTACATATTCATATACTTATATTCTTTTTCGTGTTACAGTCGTTTGACTGCGGCCATGTTGGAGCATCGCCTTTAGTCGAATAAATCGACTTATTCCTTGTAATCCTAGTACTTATTCTATCGGTTATTCTGCCGAACCGCTAAGGTACGGGGACGTAAACACACCAACATAGGTTGTCAAGCGACGGTGGGAGGAGGAGATGAACACTGACACAGAGACGCACAACGGACTTCTTTCAGTTTCTGTCCGCCAAATCCACTCACAAGTGTGTGTGTGTGTGTGTGTGTGTGTGTGTGTGTGTGTGTGTGTGTGTGTGTGTTAGAGTACTTATATATTTCCACGCGTGTGTACGTACCAAGACCCTGTCTAAATACCTATATACGTACGTGCTAACATACATACTTGCGTTTTATTTGTCCATATCTACGTTTACTTATAGCAAGCGCAATTTTGTAGTGTTATAAACAGACAACTTCGGCCCGAAGCTATAGTGGACGACACTTTCCCAAGATACCATTCAGTGGGACTGAAACCGGGACCATGTAGTTTGGAAGCAAAGTTCTTACCATACAGCCACGCCTGCGCCTATCCACCATGCCTATGCCTATCCACTACGCTTGCGCCTATGTATATAAACAAATAAATAACAAATGTTGATACGCGTCACTTCATTACAGCTGTTTCCAACGGATTTCTTTAATAGATTAGTGAGCACATTACATCATAACAACAACAACAAAAAAACGCTTTCTTCAGGTAATTTTAACACTTCTAACTATATATTACCAACACGGTGAGCGATTCAAACCTAGGATCAATCCTTAGACTATAAATACTCATAAGGGTTAAATTGTATACATAACCTGAATCATTGACTCGATGTATTTCGGTACCCATAATATTTATTCGACTAAAGGTGGTGACTACAAGTTAATTTGACCCAGCCTCGAAACTATCATTTAAGTACCTAAATCTTCTGAATCCTTAATATTGCATATCTGTTTGTCTGTATGTATGTATAGACATATATGAAATATATCTATATCTATCTATCTATCTATATATATATATATATATATATATATAT
>NC_068997.1:22474247-22475191 GCF_001194135.2 Octopus bimaculoides
ATATATATATATATATATATATATATATATACACACGATCTCTGATATATGTATAAATGAATTCTTTTTCATAAACATATATATTTATACACCTTAGTATATACTATTTTAGAATGTCTGTTGTTATCATGTATATGTATATATTATATGTATATCTACATGAGCATCTATATATCATATTTTTGCATATATTCATATGTACACGTTTCTGTGTCCGAGTACACATAGATAAACTCATAAACTCTCACACACACACACACACACCTGTTTTATCCAGACTATCTCTGCCCACTTTTTCTCCCCCTCTCTATCTATAGACTTTTCTTACTGCGTTTTTCCGCTTCTTAATTTCCAAATCAACTTTTTCAATAGAAGCGTTTTGTTAAAACGTTCCCACCTACAACTTTGCTTAACCATGTGTGAGTTTATTTCTAATATTGTAGCTTTTTATTGCCCCACCATCACCATCATCAACACCACTTTCTCTTCTCAGTCACTCAATCACATCTACATGCTTTTACTTACTCATGCATCTCTCTATATTTCTGACATACCCCGCTCTTTGTTTCATTCTCTCTCTTCCTCTCACTAAATCATTTAGGACCCCACCCACTTACTAACAATGGTTTCTCCCTACTTACTCTTTCTTCTTTTAATTTTGTCTCCAGATTTCGCTCCACTCCAATGAGTTTTGTAGTTCTCTTGTCATCTTGTAGCTATTTATTTTTGCAGAAAACAAAGAAAATATAAAGAAAAATTGTCTGTTTATAACACTACAAAATTGCGCTTGCTATAAGTAAACGTAGATATGGACAAATAAAACGCAAGTATGTATGTTAGCACGTACGTATATAGGTATTTAGACAGGGTCTTGGTACGTACACACGCGTGGAAATATATAAGTACTCTAGCACACACACACACACACACACACACACACACAC
>NC_068997.1:22475455-22478352 GCF_001194135.2 Octopus bimaculoides
GTGTTTATATACATATACTCATATAAATTCATACATACATACATACATACATACATACATACATACATACATACATACAAACACACACATATAGATAGATAGATAGATAGATAGATAGATAGATAGATAGATAGATAGATAGATAGATAGATAGAAAACTTTACAGAAATAAAGTCTGAGATGATTAGGTCGGTCTTCGTAGTAAAAATTTAACCGGCGTTATATGCAACAAGAATGCATATATGCACTAAATGCCTATATAAGACGTTCTGCCATCGTATCTTTCGCAGTATTCTAACTTCTAGTACAACACCCACTTTAAATTGGAGATGATCACCACCGGGAATGATTAAATAACGAACAGCAAAGTACTTGGGAGTTGATATCAATGAAATACTTGCTTCCTCTGATTTGATGCTTTGTTTATATGTTAGACATCAACTTCCGGTGTTGATAATAAATAAATAACCTTGAAGCACTGCAACCGATATGATCGATTATATAGCTTCCCAAACTATGAGATGATATAGCTACGCTAGATCTGAATATAAGAGGATGATAGAATAAATACATAGGAAGTATCGTTCTCAATATTTTTATATATTCTCTTCCTTCAAATGTGATGCCACATGCCTGTTAAAATTAATCAACTTCCGGGTTTGATAATCGATAGATACTACTAGAAGACTTCAAGTGTTATAATCGATTGTATCTCTTCCCAAAATCTGATGCTATGTGGCATTATTATTAAACAACTTCCGAGTTTGATAATAGATAAACAAAAATAAGTTACATGGATCGATATAATAACCAAATTGATTTTCTAGGTTCTGTTTTTCAACGTTTTAGGATCTGTTTAAGGCGATGAGCTTGTAGCATCCTTAGCGCGCCAGGCAAAATACTTAGCGGCACTTCGTCCGTCTTTGTATTCTGAATTCAAATGCTGCCACGGTCGACTTAGCATTTAATCCTTCTGCTGTCGATAAAATAAAGACCAGTAGATCACTGAGGTCGATGTAATCAATTAATCCCTTTCTCCGAAATTTGTGGCCTTGTACCAAAATTTGAAACCAAATATTTTAGGAATTGTGTCTATGTTAGAAAATTATAAGCTGTTGTAATATTGTACTGACGTAAAAATAAGAGGAAGAGAAAATGAAAAGTAAACATATACATGGGTACATGTGTGGCTGTGTGGTAAGATACTGTTTTCCTAACCACATAGTTCCGGGTACCATGTCGTATATATATATATATATTCTTATTCTATTAGTCACTTTTGTCGAACCGATATATTACGGTGCGTATGTGTGTGTGTGTGAGTGTGTGTGTGTGTGTATTTGTGTGTCTGTGTTTTTCCCCGCTCCCACCGCTTGACAACCGATGTTGGGGTGTTTAATAAGCCGATCGAATGAGTTCTAAGTTTACAAAGAATTCCCGGGATCGATTTGTTCGACTAAAGGCGTTGCTCCAGCATGGCCACAGTCCAATGACTAAAACAGGTAAAAGAAAAAAAGGAAGAATGCACGAACGTGCAGGTCCGTGCGCACGCGCACACACACACACACACACACACACACACACAGAAACACATCAATGCTCACACTAACGCACGCACACACAGAGATACGTGGGAGAGAGACACATGTCCACACCGGCATACAAACATGTAAATAGAGATATTTACATAGACATATAGTAGACAACGAGCTTAACTGAGCAGGAATCGTTACAAATACTTGACTAGATAGACGATTAAGCTGGTTGGTTGGCCTGGCTTGCTGGCTGGCAGGCTGGCTGGCTGGCCGGCTGGCTGGTTGGCTGGTGATGGTGGTGGCAGTAGCAGTAGATATTAGTCTCTTTGAAAATATAAATTATACCAGTTAGCACAACCATATCTGTCTTCATAACCACACACAATGAACTATATTACTAGATTATATATATAGCGAGAATACAAAGCATGTAGAAAATTAAGTAAACAAACAATTGTTACTTCTTTTGTAACATCAAGAAATTGAAGTCACACGTTAAACTAAACATATAAAAGCTTATGCAGCCATTACAAAAAGAAAAACAAAAAACACACACATGCATACATACATACATACATACATACCTCCATACATATTCTATTATATATATATATATATATATATATATATATATATATATATATATATGCATATATATGTAAGTATACGGGGTGTTTGTTAATGTTTATTACATACTGTAAAATAAATGGCATGGATGATAGGTCACAAATGTTATATAGCAGTGATTTCTATGTGCTTTTGAAATGACTAATGTTGCTTCAGTTGAATTACATAGCTGTTGATATTATTAGCCTAACGATGTATATATATATATATATTTTTTTTTTGACCATCAACAACAGTGCTGTTTTAATGGTACCACCACCACCAACACTACTACCACTACTACTACTACTTCAGATGATGGTGATGATGATGATGATGATGATGATGATGATGATGATGATGATGATGATGATGATGGCACCAAGAATAATGAACATTTCATTTTTAATAATGGGAATAATAATAATAATGATGATAATGATGGAGCGGAAGAAGTGGAAGATAGTGGTGGTTAGAATATTATAGTCAGAAATGTATTCATGCTTATAGAAGTTATTTCTACATGATTGTTCGCAATTGGTATGAAGTGTATGTACATAGTTGTATCTAGTAATAATAGCATGTAGACAAATATGCTTGTATATGTGTGTGCGTGTGTGTTTATGTATATATAAAATATGTATACACATATGTACATATTTATATATTTAGTTTTATGCATCTATGTATATATGTATATATATATATATATGTATATATATGTCTGTATGTATATATATATATATATATATATAT
>NC_068997.1:22478724-22479983 GCF_001194135.2 Octopus bimaculoides
TAGATAGATAGATAGATAGATAGAAATATAGATAGATAGATAGATAGATAGATAGATAGATAGAGTTTTCTCTTTATCTGCCCTTCTAACAACTTTAATAAGACTGTATTGCCTATTTTCATCCATCATTATCTCCCTTCCGTACCATTCTTTTTAGCTCACTTCCTTATCATTATATTCATGCATATCTATCTATCCTTCTATCTATCTATCTATTCACCTATCTATCCATCTATTTACATCTCTATCTATCCATCTATTTACATCTCTATCTATCTATCTACGTACCTGCGTGCCTATCTGTCCGTGTATGTTTGTGTGTATATATCAGTCTCTTTCTCTCTCTACTGCTCACTCTATCTCTCTGTACATAAATGTATTTACTTTTCTACCTTACTATCAGTTTATCTATCTATCTATCTATCTATCTATCTATCTATCTATCTATCTATCTATCTATCTATCTATCTAACAGTCTGTCTGTCTGTCTGTCTGTCTGTCTCTGTCTCTCTCTCTCTCTCTGTCTATTTATCTAGCTACATAGCTATATATCTGTCTGTCTATCTTATCTCTCTCTCTCTCTCTATCTATATATCTATCTATCTATCTATCTATCTATCTATCTATCTATCTATCTAAAGATATGTGTGTGTGTCTATGTTTGTATGTATGTATGTATGTATGTATGTGTGTGTGTACGTGTGTGTGTGTGTGTGTATAACTCTATTCTGGATATCCAAGCATCCGGATGTCTCAGTATGTATATGTCTCTGTCTGACTATCACAGTTACTTCTGTGTAGTATCAAGCACGTCTTATCCACCTAAGAAACCATCTGCTTTGTCAGCTTCAATTTTCCATTCTACAGCACTCTGTCTATTTTTTCTTATCCGTTTTCCTAGTTTTCTATCTTGCTGCTACCAATGTCGATTTAAAATATGACAGTACATATGTCTGTGTAAGTGTTTCATTCAACACACTGGTACACACACACGTACACTCACAAATATTCTCTCTCTCTCTCTCTATATATATATACCCTTTTAGTCTTTTATTCGTTTCAGTCATTTGACTGCGGCCATGCTGGAGCACCGCCTTTAGTCGAGCAAATCGACTCCAGGACTTATTCTTTGTAAGCCTAGTACTTATTTTATCGGTCTCTTTTGCCGAACCGCTAAGTTATGGGGACGTAAACACATCAGCATCGGTTGTCAAGCGATGTTGGAGGGACAAACACACACAGACACACACACACATATA
>NC_068997.1:22480861-22481865 GCF_001194135.2 Octopus bimaculoides
TATATATATATATATATATAGATATAGATATAGATATGTGTGTGTGTGTGTGTGTGTGTGTTACTCTTTTACATTTATTTATAACAACTATAAGTGCTCATATCAATCCCATTTATGCATGTGTATGTGTATATCAACAAATGTATTGACATAAGTCTAATTAAATCTGTGTGTATGTTTCTTTTCCGCACAATAAGCAGTTTTGGTTTGTTTACGCTTCTCTGACTTAGAGGTTCGGCACGAGAGATCGATACGATATGCACGACATGACTTTAAAAATGATTAAGTACTGGAGACAATTTGTTCGACTAAACTCTTCAAGGCGGTGCCCTACCCAACATAGTCGGAAGTCGAAACTCATTCAATGGAACAATAAAAAAAAGATTGATTGTATAGTACAGTATTGCACAAAAATATATACACTCGCATAACATACATATACGCATGTATATATTTAATGATAAATTATCGTTCGCTTCAACAAATCGGAAAGAAGCATGTGAGCGAATCCATATACACCATCAGACGGTATATTACAAGAGAATCCTTCTTTGCCTGAGGCCGAAAACTAAGAGAAAAAATATATTAAAAGATAAAATGTAAAATATAAAGAATAAAGCAAAACTGCGATCTAATCACTGAAGTAAATTTATTTCTCTGCGACAGTAATTACATATTCGATTCTGGAGACATATTTATTCATTATCTATGCTCAACTGCTCAATTATATTATTGTACAGGTCTCTGTCTTTAGAGGGCGGTGATACCGTGGCACCGATCAGAATTCTTTTCCTTTTTTTTTTCTGACAAATATATTACCTCTGGTACTTAGTACCTTGTAAAATATTTGGCTACTCTTATGGCAAGCCAGGAAACATCATATTGATTGGAAGATATCTATACAGAGTTCAAATGTTTAACCGTTCCCTCCTTCTCTCTCTTTTTATCTCTCTATCAATCTATGTTTCCCTCTCTCTCTCTCTCTCTCTCTCTCTCTCTCTCTC
>NC_068997.1:22482235-22483856 GCF_001194135.2 Octopus bimaculoides
TGTGTGTGTGTGTGTGTGTGTGTGTGTGTGTGTGTGTGTGTGTGTGTGTGTGTGTGTGTGTGTGTTTTGCGTGTTTCTGGGCACGGGCGATGTCGTGTTGGAACACATGATTTCGATGCCGTGCAAAGTATGACACAATGTGAGGCCTCAACACTTAGTCGATGTAGCAAGCAGCTACTCCATTACTCCAGCCTTGGCCGATGCTTTGTAAGATTACCGGTCCAAGTTTCTAACTTAGTGCAATTCCGCTCCATACCATGATGCTCTGTCCTCCTCATGAGTTTCACTCTACCACACATCCATCAGCGTGATGTTCAGTCCTTCTCCAAATTCTAGCTCTGCCATCTGCCACAGAGATGTAATACCGACTTTTGTCTAAGAAGACTACAGTCTTCCGCCGCTGATATCGCCAGTTCTGACATTTTTGAGCCCACTGCATCTGTGAGGATGGGGCCCCTAGGCGAACGTTGACAAGACAGATTGAAAGATCTCAGCCGGCGGCGAACTGTCTCTGCACAAATGAGTCTGTGGTGAGTCCTTACGGTCTGCTTAGCTGATTCCGTTGCCCTACAGAACCGGTTCTGCATCTGCTGTCGTGAAGGTGGCAATCTTTACGGGCCGTTGTAAGTCTCGGCCGGCTACTGAGTGGACTTTCATCCGTGCTGTTTCTGGCATTATATCGTTCCCTCAGCCGCTCAATTGTCCGAATACTGCAGTTCATATCATTAGCAATGATCCATGTACATTGACCGGTATGGAGACGTCCGATTGCGTGTTACGTGTGGAGCGCTTTTGAAACAGAGACTAATCGTCATCCGAATCCATCTACACGACTTTAGTCGCTTCGAGGGTGTGTACGGTGAGCAAATTTATTACCAGACAGCCCCGTCTGCGCACATGCTGTATGGATTAATGTATTTTAATTCCAATTCACATTCCTTGTATAGCTATATTTAAACGGAGATAATGATTGTAGCTGTTTAATCTCCAGGTCAAAACTGATCAAACAGATCTATAATTAAGAGACGTTTCAAACATGACCATCTCTCTTTTACGACAAGATATATGATATTATATTTAAGGTATTTAGCTGCTATTTCTAGCTTGTTGAGATACTGCATAGATACTTGCTACTTTAACTGTTTCATATATTCTTGTAAAATTTAGTTTCAGTAGATGTGTTATTATGTGATGTGATAAGCATAGCCCATGCCACAACTTTTGCAGGTGTTTACCATGAAGGGAAGACCGTGACGTAACAACAGGGTTATCAAGTACAAGCGAGTTATATATCGACGATGATGTGAAGATCAATGGGGCTTTATCAAATAATCGATATTGAGTTACGAAGTATGTTTTGATGTTTTTATGGCAAACGTATTTGAGATTTTGATGTGTTGGTCTGATTCTCTGTTGTGTGTATCTGTGACTGAGTGTCCGTCTGTGTTCATGTGTGTGTGCGTGTGCGTGTGTGTGTTTGTCTGTGTGTGTGTGTGTGTGTGTGCGCGCGCGCGTGTGACTGTTCTCTGCTGAGAACGTAAGCGTTCTCTACTAATTTTGTTTGAATAAATGCAAAATATGGCACACAGTAGATAAAGGGCGATTAGCGGTCGTATATATA
>NC_068997.1:22484477-22493903 GCF_001194135.2 Octopus bimaculoides
TATATATATATATATATATATATATATGTTAAATCTCTGAACGAGGTAATAACAGTAACTGCACTACAACGTGGAGTATACTTGCCACTTAAATGCGGCTAAACCCTAAGGGTGGATGATAATGTACAAACCCCCGGTATATATATCTTCAATCAACAACCTCACGATATTGTATACTGTGCAACGTCTATAATAATAATAATGATAATACTAATAATAATGATTGTTTCAAAGTTAGGTACAATCCCAGTAATTCTAAGAAGGGTCGTTCAATCGTTATCATCAACCACAATAGTTGAACAAGGAACACGAGAAAGAAAAACATATCAACAATGACGGCGACGACGGCCATAACACGAACCGCGATGGCGACGACAATAAAAATATTGAATTTGTTGTCGTCTGCAACAGCAACTCAAACGCAAAATGCTGTTTTTTTTGTTTTTTTTTTTTTGTTTGTGTGAATTCGTGCAGTCAGTGATTTATACATACACGCAGGCACACTTACAACTACGCGCACAGAAGCAAAAAAACAAATACACACACATACATAGTTGTTTGAAAGGGAATTAACTAAATATTCGTGTGTGTGTGTCATTATGTATGGGGGGGGGGCTTGTTCAGGTAGGTGGTTATGGATCAATTATAGATGAAAGATCACACAGAAGTCAGAGATGAAGAAAGACCTCTTACACGCCGTTGTTGCAAATGTTACATTTTAAGTTAATGCTTTCTGCCATCTGGCAAAACATTTTATTAATGTTGATAACAATTCTTCAAGTCCTCCTCCCATGTGAATAAAATCGATGATCCACTGAATAACACCTGATTGATTATATAAAAGGTGATAGCGAATCATTACACAAGCTTCAGATGAATTATATATGCTTCGTGATATATAGGAGATGCAAAAAATAAAGCAACAACATTATAATCTTACAAATGCCTACACATAAACAAACACATTGAAATATAAACATGGTGGTTTCGACTACAACAAAGAAATGATTTGCAATAATTGTTCCGGATCTTTGCATTTTGAGTTCAAATTTTGGTGTCGAGGTCAAGTTCAACTGTTCAACCGTTTAGTATTGATTAAGAAAATATGAACTATCTCTGTGGAGCTGGGGTACCGTCGATTCTCACCCTCACACACTTTCTCTCTGTTTCTTTCTCTTATATATATATATATATATATATACATACACTTATTCTAACTTACGAATTTAAGTTCTCTGCGATGTGAGAGTGTCTTGAGGCATCGCTTATAGCGTTGTTCCCTATCTCCAAGATATGAACGAAGTTTGAAAGAGAGGGTAGATATTTTTCGTTTCATCTTTAATGAAAACCGTCCACAAGATAGCGGACGTGACGAAATTTTGAGACTATAACAGAAATTGTAACGCAAATGACCAACTGAAATTGAATTTTGTGTGTGTGTGTGTGTGTGTGTGTGTGTGTGTGTGTGTGTGCGTGTGCGTGCGTGCGTGCGTGCGTGTGCGTGTGTTTGTGTGTATGTGTATAACACATTTAAAATGATAGATTATATGGTTCATCATTGTCTATTTTGTTATTATTTTATACATGACTGGGTGAACACATTCATTACATGATTTGTTTGTACACAGAATTCCCAGATGACTTTTTACCGTAATAATATGTGATAATAGATTCTGATTGGATATCGGGCTGTTTTCTTCCATGTTTGAGCCAAATTCCCTATTAACATGGTATCATATCTATTTTCTGTATCTTACATCGTCTTCCGTTGTAGACTTTATTTTATTCCTTCCTAAATACATCGACACAGCCGGTGTAGTTAACAATTTCATTTGATTTGCTATACCTACAATAGTATATGATAGTTTGCCATGAAAAATGTTGGATTGACAGAATCCAGAGGAGTGTCTAGCAACAAACCATATTGTGTTACGTCTCCACTTTTTGGGTTCTAATTCTGCTAGGATCTTTGTTTCATCTTTTAAAAATGCATCCTTGCAGAATACATATTGCGCAATGCAAAAGTTTTCCTATTATTCATTAATTTCCCTCCCATTACTTTCACGCTAAAACTTCAGCAATTTATCTTTCTCTGTGTTTATGCCAAACATTGTGATAGTTACCACACTGGAATTCGCCGCAGTGACATGCCACCAACAAGCTTTCGTAGTAATAAATTCGTTGTCTCTGATATCACAAATGACACACAGTTCCTCTTTCGTTTCTCAGTGTTAGGTATTGGGGAATCTGCAGCTCTTTTCAACATTTCCAATGTGACAAAATCACAAAACATTGAAAAAATATCAGCACGCAGCAGAAGCACATCTTCCTGGGACGAGCTTCGAGTCACAAGCTGCATGAGTTGAGTGTGGGACAATTTTGGTTATGTTTGGTGTCAACTGTACGGCGTGTGTTGAGTTTAGGTCACATCTGGCTCAATATGGTGTCAAATACAAGAGGTGTTATGGAGACGAACTTCGTGAACAATCTGTCGGTTTTTGTAACTTTGCGATTGACAGAATTTCGAATAAGAGATCGTGAATTTGTACCAACATGTTCTTGAATAACCGCAAATCGCGAATGCGCATATCTACAATCAGAGACGTTGCGTTGATGACTACACCGTGTTTTCTCCACATATGTTTTATTTATCATATATATATATATATATATATATATATATATACGCATTTAAAGGCAGTAAGGTCTTATTTGAGTGAGATTTTGCTGTTTATTCAAGTAAGTCTGAGGAAAATTTAATGACTTTGTATTTGGTTCAAACAAATACTTGTGTACCAGCCACGATCGATTTAACTGATTGTACAGTTCCCTCAAAATTTATAACTTCGTGCTAATGTTATAAATGAATATTTTCATTGAATAAATCAAAAAGATAAATTACTACGCAACCATGATCAGTATTTCCGTTTGGCTCTTTCGTCCTTCCTCTTTCAAGCAACCATAGTGATCCCCTCTTGTCATGTTATTCAGTTTACTTCCTATCTTGATCACGTAACACGCTTTCTTTCTCGATTTTTCTAATCTACTTTAACCCTTTAGCATTCAGATTATTCTGTCAAATATAATGCTTGTTTATTCACATAGCTTTGAATTAATCATGCATTATCTCTTAGCTTCTAGAGCTTGATGTTGTGATATTTTAAAATACCATTTTGCAGTAGGGATGTGAGGTCGGATCTAACTGTTTCGAACATAAAATGTGTAGAATACTTGAGCTGGATATGGCCAGTTTAAATGTTAACGCATGAAATGTGTAGGTGCCTGTATGTGATATACTAGGGTATTTCCATTTGTTCCGTTATACCAACTTACGTCCCATTATTCTATGTGATACTGGTCAATAAACATATACTGTCCCATACCATTCTACCTCTAGTTATTTGTCAAGTCATTACACCACTAGTTGCGTACCACTATCACTGTACCAGTTTGTCAAACTACTGCTTAATAAAAATTATGTGATGCACTATTATAATACTAATAATGTTCCGTAATATTTTACCACCACTTTGCGTTAATTGTCGTATCACACCATTGTGCCACAAATTATGCCATAGCGTTGATGTCTGCTGATGATGTTCGGTGTTAACTTTTTAATGATGCTGTCCAATTTAATCCATCAAAGGAGTGGACTAGTGTTTAAAACGTTGCACTCGCAATCGCAACATTCGATTCCTGGACCGACCGGGGGGGCGTTGTGTTCTTGAGCAAAGCATTTCATTCCCCACTGCTCCCATCCTCTCAACTGTAAGTAAGTAAACCTGCTACAGACTGGTTTCCTTTAGAAGGAGATCCTGGAAGCTTGGTCACTTTTACGACATGGATGCTGGATAACCAACTTTATGAGTCCTTCTACACGAGATAGTAATGTCCAGATTTGGTAATATTCAGTTTAGTCCCCAGATCTCTATTATTTCCTCTGTTTGTGGCTTTCATAGTGCCCCTGATGTGCTAGCTACGATATTTCTTTGAATATTTTCGAAAAAAGGATAACATTTGTATCAATGTTTTCTTCAATATGGAGATACATTTTAGAAAGTACGCCAAATATCTTTTACATAATGCCACACACCATCAAGGCACTTAAACCTAATACCCAATTTTGGTCAAAACAATTAACCAGGGTGCATACATTACAGTTGTGTGTTGGCACAATCCTAAGTGAACATTTTCGAAAGAAGGGCTCTAATTGCTTTGTGCATTCAGTAACTCCCTAAGGATCACCAGAGAGATTGTTACATTAAGATTCAAATTTCTAAAATCAAAAGTTTATTGCTATGCTTAGAAACCAAGTGATACTGCTGGAAGGGGCCCTAGTCTTATTTCAGTTTATCAACCACAATTTTGATAATGGAAGCTGGGTATCTGTTGTTCAGTTATATCATATATAACAAACTTGGTATCTGAGATTTGTATCGTGTCCTTCGACGTATATATTTCTTCTGTAGGATATTTCATTTTGCTCTTACTGTGATCGATTAGTATAATCTACAGGGTACATGACATAAATATGAACTATTTAGTGACATATGTTTACGTTCTAAATTATCATCGAATGCAGGTAACGAGGGGTCCAATAAAATAAGAACTATTCATTAGCGAAGCTCGTTCTCGACGATTCATCTCACCCCATAATTTTCGAGCCTTGTAAATGTAGTAGCAATAATTATAATTCTTATTTATTGAAATAGAATCTTGAATCGCATCCAAGATGGATATATGTGTTGGTGCGAGCGTGTGTGTGCGTGCGTGTATGTGTGAGAGAGTGCACTGATTAATATCCGTATTTATCGATTTGTCGTTTTTACTATCCATCTAATCTATATATGTTCGTGTGCGTATATGTATATATGAATATATATATATATTTATTTTTATGTGTGTGTATGCGTGTGTGTGTGTGTGTGTGTGTGTGTGTGTGTGTTATGAGTGTGTTTATAAGAGTGATTAAATATCGGTCCTAAACAGAATCCATACTGGATTTACTGAAAGGTGTAACGCTGGAAAAAGATTTTATAATCTAAAATATTATATTATATTTTGCATAACACTTCAAGTCGTATTGTGTCATTTGATAAGATATAAAGAACAAGGAGGATAAATGCCATAATAAATAGTAAAAGTGGCTGAAGTTACGCAAAGCTCAAATGCTTACATGAACTCAATGTGAAATCAATATAATTATATTAATAAGTGCAATACAAACATGACACACGTACACACACATTCTTAGACACAAATATACTTGGAAATGTTCGTGTGGTTTACATACATACGTAAATACACACACACACACACACACACACACACACACACATATATATATATATATATATATATATATATATATATATATGAACACATAACATAATACAGAACACTACTAACCTTTCAATTAATACCACTATCCCCCATACATCCCATGCACCATTCACATTACAGATCTATATCTACCCCAATTACACCAAATCCAGAACTACTTGCACATAATCTTTTTACTCGGGGACTAGTAGACCTGACACCGTTCAGTAATCGGTGTGCATTCAAAGCAATGATTAGTAATTTTACAAAACCGGTATGCTTTTGAATCTCTTTAACAATTCACAATAATGACTTTTATTACTTTTATTCTTACTTCAGTTCATCAAATTGTATATATCTATCATTACTTTTCATAAAAAGCCTTTACTTTTTTTCATTTCCAATATGCATTTTCGCTAATTTTTCTTCATACTTTTACCTTACATCTGCACGTGTAGTTTCTATTTTCTTTTTATAACATATTTCTAGAAACACCTTACTTAAAATTTCAAACAAATTTAGTTTAGTATGGAGTAGGACCGCCTTTAGCAGTAATTACAGCTTGAATTCTACAAGGTAATGACTTGTACAAAGTGTGAATTGATTTCCAAAGGAATTTTTTGACCATTCTTCAGAACTTTTTGTCCATTTTCCAGTTCTTGTAATGATGATGTTGGAGAATATATATATATTTATATAGGTTATGAGCGAAAGTGGTGTCAATTAGACCCACGACGGGTTTCTTTCAGTTTTCGTCTACCAAGTCCACTCACAAGGCTTTGGTCAGCCCGAAGCTATAGTAAAAGCCACTTGCCCAAGGTACCACGCAGTGGGACTGAACCATGTGGTCGGTAACTTAACTACTTACCACACAGCAACTTCTGCGCCCTCTCGTTGCACAAAATTGTACAGTATGCATGTATGTGTAATTTTTTCATACTTTATACTCTCATATTCATTGGAAATAACTGGTAAATACTAAAAAAAAAAAATCTTGATTTTATTTTTTAAAGTAAATATAAATTTCTCATCCTCATCACCCTATTAAAGGCAAAACAAAACAAAGAAAAATAGTTATCGCCCAGGAATACGATAAAATGGAACACTGTGAAGAAAAGAAAATTAAAAAAAGAAAACATATATATATAAATAAGAAAATAGAGAATAACACAAAATTGAATCGAAAATTCACCATTCCAGCTTCTGACGTTTGAAGTGTGCGTGGTTCATAGATTTATGATGTTTTTATATCTTGTTTATTATTTCGGTTATTGCTTATCTCCCCTTCCTTAACCTCCTCCATATACACGCTTATACACAAACGCGCACACATATATGTACAAACAAGCAGACATAATTGTTTTAAACGTTAGCATTAGATATGTCGGCCTTTCGTTTATTTTTATTATATTTTGACACCATCGATTGCCAAGGGCACAGTAATAATCATTATATTGACGAGGAAGGCTGGCGGGCTTGTAGAGCGGTTGGATGACTGGCAAGTGAGCAAAAGTATAGCGTCATAGGCGTGATTATATTGAGCAGCAGCGGACAGGCAGACACGCAAACACATACTGTGGAGAACAAGCACACACGAGCTCGCGCATGCACACACACACACACACACACACACACACACACACGCTCACACACATACACGCAAGCAGACAATAATATATGCGCATATAGTTATGTGTTAGCGTGCGTGTGTGTATAGGTATATGCATACATACATATACGTGCATATACTCACATACATACATACGTACATACGTACATAAAATACATATATATACCTATATACATACGTAGGTATGTACAGATGTTACATCCTCATTATTTGATTATTAGTGCTAATATCTAACCTTATGATGATGTACACTATGTGTCAAATATAATCGAATTTACTTCACTAATGTTCTTGTTTTTTTTATTTGTTTTTGTATCTTCCAGCATTGCAATTATTTCATCTAATCATCTTCGTTTAAAATCATATTTGAATAGAGTCTTTCTATTCTTCATTGTATAAATACCGTTTTCTAAACGTTTTTAAGGCCTTAATCGAGATCAGTCAAAAGCTTTCCTGTCCAAATTCTGTATTCTCATTACTTTTATTATTTTCTTGTCTTTGAATTTAGAGAATTTTGCTTCTTATATCGAATGAATTATACTTATATTTGTTGTAAACCTGTATTTTTCAACGTACACATTTTATTCTCTTATATCTTATGACAATGCCAGGTTTGTTCACTTGTGTCTGAGCCTTAGTCTCAGAAATAAATTTAATAACGATAATGATATAATATATAACAGACCCTAATCTATTGCAGGTTTAGAAGGTCGACTCCTTACTTGTTCTTATATTCCATTAGATGTATATAGAGCGAGGTGAGGAAATTAGATTGTTTCTTTATTGATCGATAGCATAAGACCAAAGTTCACTCGATGTTGGGATTTCAATTCAGATGGGAAAGACCTGAAATAATTTCCGCAAGATATTTGTCTAATACTCAAACGATTCTGCAAATTGACGGCCATTTATCTGTCGACCTTACGTTTCAGCACATTATTAGTAAACGGAGATTTGTAATAAGGTTAATTCCATCAGTTATGAACTCACGTCTATTCTCTACTGATAAAGGGTAGCCTCGCGCATATACAACAAATCATCGCTATTATCACAGTAATCATCCTTGTTCTTCCCGAAGATATAGTTATCAATATCATCAGCTTTCCCATCGTCTTACAATGGTTGTTGTCATCGTTGTAGTCTTAATCACCACCGTTGTCGCTGTCTCTGGCGAAGGGTTTCTAACCAAAGCGTTGAGCATTTTTTTTTCCTTCTACTCGACGATTGATTAAGCCCATGTTTGAATTATTCATCACATGTAAGTTGACTTCGTATTTTAATCGTCACAGAGATGTAGTGTACTTTTAACCGTCACAGAGCGTGCATATTATTCACTCGCAGTGCTGCAGTCCTCAAATGTACGTAGGTAGGTTAAACCAAGAATTAGTCTCTTTACCAAAGAAGCAACAAAAACTCCTCTAAAAAGACCAGAAGCTATGGCTGACGGTTTTCGTTAGACGTAACTTCGAAAAGTCATGTAGGTCGCATTTTGCGTATGACTGTTCCAGCAGTTCTAACGTCCCCTTTCGATCGTCCTTTTTAATTGAAGTTATACTGCCATATACTGCAGTGTATTTTATTGTAGTGTAGCGTACCTTGTGGTCCTGATTAGTCCGAAACCATAAACTGTAGTACTTGAAGTGGTTCTCATATTTCTTTTTACTGTAGAACAGGGTAATGCATTGCAGTGTACTTTGGTGGACATTACTGTCACGAGTCTTAGGACACACGAAGAGGGTTACCCGGCGTTTAACTGACCAAGATCAGACCACACCTCACGAATAGTATGCCAGTCTGTCTCTGGATACTCCCTTATAGTTAAGTAAAATGGGGCAACGTTAAATGAAATGTTTTGCTCTAGACCACAACGCACCTCCCGATCCACAAATCGAAACTGCGGCCTCACAATCGTGAGTGCAACGCTCTCACCACTAGGCCACGTACCTTCAGTCTATGGTAGTGAATAAAATGTTTCTAATAGTTTCATGGTTCAAGTGGGTGTCGGTTTTATATTTCAAATGCCACAACTTCTTCAAATATTCCAATAAGTCATCGATAACAAGTACTAGGTCTGACACATTCTTAAGTATTAAATAAGTGGTTTTCGTCTGCTTCTGAGTGAAGGTCAGCCACGATTACACAGTCTGACAACCGTGGCATTTACCAAGGGAATTGTCACTGTCAAGACCACCATAAAAGAGAGCTTTGCGAAATACAGTTCTATGTGGTAGGTATAGCTCTGTACGCCGACATGTGTGTGTGTGTGCGTACATTTAACAGTTAGGTGTTTAATATATATATACCCAAAGAGGGGTCAACTGCCTGAGGTCTACACGGATACATACAAACATGCATTAATACGTAAATACATACATACATACATACGGACATACATACAAACAGACAGACACACAGACGTGCATACATACATACACACACACACACACACATACACACACACACACACACACATA
>NC_068997.1:22494429-22500239 GCF_001194135.2 Octopus bimaculoides
TATTTCATGGAGTGCGAAAGAATGAAAGGCAAAGTCGACCACGGCAATATTTGAACTCAGAACGCAAAATGCGGGAAGAAATGGCACAGATCGGGTTGTTCGGTGTGCTAACGACTCTGCCAGTTCCCCGTCTTTTTTCATTCTAATATAGGCATAAGGCTTGAAATTTTGAGGGAGGGTATCTGGTCAATTACGCCAACCCTTTCCCCCCACCGCCAGTACTTTACTGGTATTTATTTTATCGATGCCGAAAGGTTGAAAGGCTTAGTCTACCCTGGCGAAATTCGAACTCAGAGCGTAAAGAGCCAGAAGAAATACCACTAAGGATTTTGTCCGGCGTACCTAACGTGTCTGGCAGCTCGCTGCCGTAAAGAAAGATGTAAGTAATACCAGCAATACGATGTTGTTATATCGATCATAATCCCTCCAGCCCTCCCCGATTCTCCATCGACCTATAAAATATAATAATGGGCTTCGTGTCTAGTCAGAAGAAATCGATAATTTGAAACTTGCTGCTACATACAGCTGCTGCTGTTTCTGATTCCTGCAAATATTGGTGCGGCTGTTGTGGATGTTGTCGGCTGCAAATATATTTGTTATGGTGGCTGTCGTTATTGTTGTTGTTGTTTTCCTCTTCAGGTCAGTTCTGATAAAAGGGGCATAAAGTACCAAAGAGTTCAAACCATAGATCATCACGTTGTTGTTGTTGTTGCTGTTGCTTTATCTTCTCAGCTTAAACCTAAACCAGTAGATCTATGATCGAAGGTTTTCTAGCTGTAAAACAGCCTGCATTTTATTCGTATATAGCTTCTTCAGGAGAACAATTCTTTATTTGAGAAGAATATCAAGATTCCAACACGAAATTTGGGTATCGCAGGAAGAGAAATGACTTTTTGATTGAAACATTTAAAATTTATTGATTGGCAAATCGTTAGAGCGTCGTCTTCTGATTCATTACATTCTTAGTTCAAATCCCACTGAAATCAACTTTACTTTTCTTCCTTACAAAGTCGATGCTTTCAAATAACAAGTCCCAATTTATTAAAATTCCAGGCCTCGATCTCAGCCATTATTGCAACAAATCATTGCAAGATTATTTTTCGTCAATGTTGATTTTAAGAATGTTATGGTTAAAATAATGATTTATTAAATTATGTAAATAATTATTGAAGGCCACAATTTTCTACACAAATCTTTTGGACCAGAAACGGCGAAGGCGACCTGGCAGAAAGGAGATTATAAAGAAAAACACAACAAAATGATTAAATTTTGGACCATCTGCCCTACTTCAACCCTTATTAAAGATAAAATACGTCATTTTTCTTTGTAAGGTAGTATTTGTGACTTCATTATCTGTAGTGGCTTTCCTTTTTAAGAGAGTAAGGTTTAATTTAAGGCAATTTGACTGCAGGACCACTTTGACTACTATTTTACTCTGGTTGACACCCTACAGCCAATTCCGTATTTAAAATCTGGTTTTATTCATACTTCCAAAATTCTTATGTTGTTTTACCCTCATCCACTTGCGTTGGTTTGCAATAACACTCTCTAAGAGAACATGTTTCAGTGATCGAAACAAGTTGAACTGTGTAAAATGTTAGAGAGAAAAGCCTTGCTGTTTCTTGCAATAAACACACCTGGGTCTCCAAAATACTAAATAGACCCAGAATTTACAACTTTGTTTACATGGAACCACAGAAAATTTTATATAAATCTCCAGGGATCCTAAAGCCGTTTGAGAACAGCTGATTTAAGGGTTATATTGCTATTATTTCCAACAGACGAAGAAGATACTTCCCTTGTTGGCTGGTCATCTTTATAACATCGTATTTGTAACACTTCGTTATTAAATACCCTTCCTTATTTAAGACTAAGAAGCAATTTGAATCGTGACCATATTGATTTCTTTCTTTTACTCATAATTTTATCTGCGTAGACGATGTTCTAATGCAAAGTAAGAAAGGAGGCTCCAGCGTGGTTAGTTGCTTTGTTAGAAGTAGTGGTAAAACCTCCATTAAATCAAATTGTTTTGAAAATAAAATTAAAACATAGTAACTAAGCCGTAATTATATTAGAGGAAAAATTGAACGTTCACAAGTGGAATGTCTTTGCTCGTATTTAAGATAAAACTTTGTTCTTCGACGAAGTGTCCCGTGCTTGAAACGTAGCATTAGATTCATTTCACCGTTTAAACTATTTGTATTACATTTTGCCGACGCTTAAAGTTACTACTTTCCTTTGGTTTACTACTCTCGCTGTGAAATACGTACCTTTTATTTTGAAAGACGGTGATTAAATATGATTTTCAATTATATCTGGCTGCACTTTCTAGTATGCCTCCCGACCACAGAGGTGAATTACCCCTAGATCCTCTGCTGCTGCTGCTGCCGCTCTTGTTGTTGGATTTATCATAGTTGCAGATAGGTAAAGGCATCAGTGAAATCATTTCCAAGCAGTTACGGATAAGAAAGGGGCTGTTACTCTGACTGTTTCTTATTGCTTGGTCTCGCCTCCATCGCTACTTTCCGTCACCTTTGCTGCTTTCCCTCTACTGCTACTGATGTCTCATGTGTGGCTACCGTTGACATGCTACTCGACATCACCACAGCTGCTGCTGCTGCTGCTACTACTACTACTACTACTACTACTACTACTACTACTACTACTACTACTACTACTACTAACACCGCCGCCGCCGCTGCAGCCCCTATTGCTATTTTAATACTACGCGAGCACCGAGAAAAACCTGATTTCTTTAATCAGTAGAACCGCTAGAAACAACAGTCAAATCTACCTAAAATCCCATCCTTACTGTCTTAAGATAGACACCTTGTATTACTGCCATATTGAATAATAATGGATGGATCTCAGTTGATTAGGTCGATGAACGGTCCAAATGTTCGATCAGCTGGATTACTTAATCATTGAATTACCGCATTATTGCCTATTCATTTAACTAATGTTTCAAGCACAAAGCCCTTCGTCAGGAAATGAATTAGCTTCCATACGATTAAAGGTGTTTCTTCAGAGGCCATTCAGTTTTTTCTCCCCACATATAGTCCCTATCTACAGCTCTGTTAATGCGTATATTAGCTTGCGAAAGTGGTAGTGTGTGAACTAAGGGAGATTTGGCTGTTCTCCCAAGCAACCCAGCAACTACGTAGCAGTCTCCTTCGTCACCCCTCTTGACGCTTTATAGTTTATATACTTTTCGTGAAGCAATTTCATTGATGGGATCTTTTGGATACCTGGTGCAAGAACAATCTGCAATTGCACATCTCTGTAAAGGATTATTACTATTTAGTCTGATACCTGAGTCTGATGGAAGAGCTTTCTTCGATAGCTACACGATTCTCTAAATCCATATCTTATACTACAAATACACACACACACACACACACATCCTTATTTATGACGTTAGAGCGATGATAACATAGATGTCTGTTAGTCATTTCAAGTGGATCATATGACTATGTAAAGGTTTCATCATTATTTAGAACAACGAAAATTTGGAAGGGATTTATATTAGTTCTGCAAACAATATAGATACTGTGAAATAGGTTAAAGATCTTTCTTTCTGAATAAACATACATTATAGTCATTCAATATAATATAATTCGCCGAACAAATTCATTCAACTGAAACTATTCACGCAATTTATAGTTATAATCTCCACCATCCTTTCTTTAAAATTACGAATTAATCGATAACAGTAACACACTGATAATTATTTAATCGATCTCAAAATTTAGCGTGGTGAAATTTGCAATCATCAATTGCTTATATACATAGACTCCTGCATACAAATACATGTAGTTTATAGATCCAATATAGGTAGGATCAACAAAATAAAAATAAAAATCCTACATCCAGTGAGAGATAAATATCAATTTAATACACATACCGAAGGAACCACTAACAATTCCATGCTTTCATGATACTTTAAATAAGCATATTTATAAAATACATCATGTATCATCAAGCATATATGTATGTGTGTGTGAATGTGTGTGTGTGTGTGTGTGTGTGTGTGCGCGTGTGTGTGTGTGTGTGTGTGTGTGTGTGTGTGTGTGTGTGTGTGTGTGTCTATATATATATATGTACAAACAAGAGAGCCAGAGACAGGCAGAAACAAGGCAAATGCCCCTTGTATTTGAATATTATGCAAACATTCTTTAAAAAAAACTTTTCTTTTAATTTTTCAAAAATCTAATTGTTTTCCATGCTTACAGTTGCAAAAGTCTCGATGACTGAAACAGATACCGAAATGTTATTTATAAAATTATTTTAGCATTTTCTACCTTGACTTTTTTTTCCGTATATATCGACTCGTGTGTTCCTTTTCAACCTTCTACATATCTACATACACACACACACACACACACACACACACATATATATTGTTTCATATGTAGAACCAAAAATCAAAAACGAACAAGGAAGTAGATTTTTTCTAGCAATAATAGTTAAAATGTTATGTCAACTTCAAAATGGAAAGACCTGTAAGAGTTCTACGTACTAAGCAAGTAACTTGATCTTAGAGACCATGTATCAAAACCGAAGTAAATATATTGCGGAAGATTGATTCTAACCATTAAAACAAAGAACGCTCTTAAATTTTCTTCTATAAATTAAATTTTTTTTCATAAAGCTGCACAAAATATTAAAACAAGCAAAAGTTTTTAAAAATTCAAAACCGGTATAATTATAGAGGAACTTCAAAAAGTTTAAATCATGCGACATTGTGGAAACAATGGGAATATGCTCAATTATTTTGAATAAAAAGTTAAATCTCCAAAAGGAGATAAATAGTAGTATGAAAATTTTAATCAAGAACTTTGTGTAAAATGGTCAGAATATCTTCAGAAAGTAGGGGATGCTTTAATGTAAACGAAGCAACTGTGAGAGTGATTAAAAGACAGGAAGATAAAATATCAAGAACAGTAAAATCTTAAATGGTCAGAACATCTGGACAGAAATTTCGAAGATAAAACTGCAAAAGTATTGCCGAAAGACAGCTTCTGCGCCAAACAGAGTATGAATGAATTTTTAATAAAATCAACTTTAAAAATCAAACATAAATCAACTACAATCTGGATTTTCGGACAGTAAGGAACAGGTTGACGAGTCTTAAAATCGGAGCTTCGTTCTATTTAATAGCAAACTGCTGAGCAAAATTTGATGAAGCGATTAGAAAGCTGCTTAAGAATTTGCGTCAAAATTTACAAAAATAATGATTTTTGTTTTTTTTTGTTTTGAAGGAGATATCTAACACTGTTGAATCCGTTCAATTCTGGAAGAAAGGTATCATATTAAGATCACAAAAATGGATAGCAAATTCAAAGCTTCTATAGAAGGAACTACGTGATTATTTGGCTGTAATGCATTACATTTTATCAAACTGTATAATGATACAGCTTAACAGCAATGATTCTTATACTCTGCTAACATACGTATACACGCACACATATGTACTTAACTGAATTGAAGTAGCTATGCATATTATCTATCTATCTATCTATCTATCTATCCCACCCTCTCTCTCTTTTCCCACTATATATTTATATATATGTATTAATGATAATTATTTGACTCCGCATCATGTAGGTCATGTAGATTATATTTTAGTGGACGACTAAAACCTTTCCCTCTCATGAGAAATTCTTACTAGATGTTATATATATATATATATGTGTGTGTATATATATTCTCATATATATATATATGTATGTATATATATATGTATATATATATATATATACATACATACATATATATATCTTACATATATATATATATATATATATATA
>NC_068997.1:22500249-22504186 GCF_001194135.2 Octopus bimaculoides
AGCGAGAGAGAGACAGAGATGGATATAAAATTACAAGTGTGTACATATACATATACATACATGCACACAAATACACACAGACAATGCACAGACATACACACACGCACATACATATAGATATATATAACGTTACAAATCCATATCTATCTGATGATTCAGTTTCTTCTCTACTCTCCTGATAATTTATATTCACATTGAAAAATCGTTGTCTTGTATTATTGTTTATTGTTTTCTCGTTGTATAGCATTTCAAAGACATCACATTACGACACTGAAATTCACTCATTATTTATCAATAACTTACTATTTACGTTACACTGTCTGACTGTTGAAACAGCAAGGAAATTTGACCATTTAAAGAGCACTCTTATGGAACAGAAACATTTATATATGCTTTAATTATGTTTAGTATATCATCTGAATCTCTGATGAAATATCTATAATGAAAAATAAAGGACGCAATATATCATGCACTGAAGACGTACAGTAATATGGAATAAATGTTTTAAAAGCAAGTCGTATAGAAAGAAATTAAGCTGATATTGTCTGTAAATTAGTTATAATATTAGGTTTCTTCTTTTAAGTCTCTCTCTCTCTCTCTCTCTCTCTCTCTCTCTCTCTCTCTCTCTCTCTCTCTCTCTCTCTCTCTCTCTCTCTCTCTCTCTCTCTCCTTTTTCTTTTTACTTTTAGGAATTTCCAAAATACTTTCTGCAAATATCAAATATTATTCTTAGCAATTTGATTCTTCATTACGTTTCTCTTGAACACAAACTCTTAAAATAAAACTCTTCGTATCATAAATGTAATTTTGATGAATTATTTATTAGAACTGACAGTATAAAGAAGTACGAATGTGCGCATTAGTTGTGAGTTCATGTCGTATATTATCATCATCAACAACATTGCCATTACTATGACGTCCACTACCCCACCACCACCCTCAATAACATCAACAACAGCATGTATAAAAACAGAAAGGAACCAACGCCGATGTGGCAAAAAAATTCATTATGATTATGATTGTCATTAATATTGGTATTATTATTGTCATTTTTTATAGTTCTTGTTAATATTGATCAACTACTGATGTCAAAAGTCCTTTCAATATTGCAACTCTCGCGCCTGAATGAGAAATTATTTTTTATGATAATAATACTACTAATGCTACTACATACAATACGAATAATAATAATATCATTACTGGTATTATTGTTATTATTGTCGTAGCTGTTGATGGAGTTGTTGTAGATATAATTGTTATAACTGCAAGGTTGGAAGAAAGTAGACAATCAATGATATTGTTTCCTAGTACATGTCTAGTAACTTTCAGATCTAAAGTGGATAGCTTTACTTTTATTCTCGACCTGCAAAAAGCAGAAGCTTAAATACATGCATATTTACGCCAACTGGGTATTTTTTACGAAAAGAAAAGACACATTGGTTATGCTCTAGTTATATACACTAGAGAAAATAGACAGATTATCAAGCACTACATCATCAAACGAGTCTTTGTTTTTATTTTTTTTAATTTCAAGATGGCAAGGGAAAATTTGGAGGTGTAGATTCTGGTCACGGCTGGAGCAAAACATAGGAGAGAGTCAATGCGGATTCATTCAAAACGAGACAATTGCTCTTCTCATTGCTGAAACGCATATAACATTACCGTCAATTATCATCAGTGGCGCCTCGACGTTGTAGAAACATAAATCAGCCATTATTTGCATAGCTAAGGAATATGATGTTTTGAAAGATATGAATGAGCTAATCACAAAACAGATATAGAAACAGGATCATTGGTTTCAAAAATAAGCTTGTTCTATGTTTACATATCACCTTATAACTGTTCATTTTCAAATAGACTGTGTGCAATTCCATCCGTATTTCTCGATATCAATAGAAATTGTTTGTGCAGGCAATGAGGCGCTAAGTGAAACCCTACTACTGAATGTGAGTGTGTCTGAAACGAAAACAAATAAATGAAATAGATACAAATAAGTGTAGACCGCTCGCTATAAGATATGAATTCATATTTCAGTTGCTAGGAGACCAGTCAGTACCTTAACCAGCGTTGGAATCGTTGATCATTGTACCTTTTCATCAGTTGATGTGTCTCTTCGACAGACGAAGAAGAAAGAAACGTCCCTCGTTCATTATTTGTTTGAACAGAAGTTTTAGCAGATGGTCTGATTGATTGCAGAGATTTATGTCCAATTCTAGTAGCCGTTGATAAAAAGAAACCCTGAGAAAATGGAGGAAAATTCTCGATTAGATCTGAGTTCAAATGCCTCTAGAATCTACTGTAATCTGTATTCCTACTTTGAAAATACAAAACTGTGTGATTAGAACAATAGATAATGATATTTATCATAATCCTTTCTGCTGTAGGCACAAGGCTTGAGTGGACAGACGCAATAGTAAAAGATACGTGTGGAACTCTAGATCACAAGACCTTAAAGAGATCTTCTTAACAACTCAGCCACGTTTGTAACAACTCCGGAGTCAAGGATATAACTAAATATTTCTTTGAAAATTTTAAGTATCTATCTATCACTCTCTCTCTCTCTCTCTCTCTCTCTATCTATCTATCTCTCTCTCCCTCTCTCCCTCTCTCCTCCCTCTCTCTCTCTCTCTCTCTCTCTCTCTGTATATATATATATATATATATATATATATATATATATGATTATTGAATTAAATTGGGTAGCTTTTCTGCTGTACATATGATGCGATGTGTGTTGCTGAAAAGCCGCCATTTTATGACCTTTGTGCTCTTCATAATGTACACTTGAGCTCGTGGAGTCGGTCTTTAAATTTATTGGCAGTCATAAAAGTATAATCAATTTATGTTATTGGTGGGTTATTAGATGCATTTAATCTTGCATTTTATTCAGTTAAACTTATTTTCATTAGTGACATTTTCAGGATCATTTTATAACTCGTATAAATTTTGTATTTGTAAATTCACTCTTGTAGACTAGCTTAAGTGAAATAAGCATGTTTAATATCTTTTACTTTTGGTCGGGGAGGTTATTTTCTGGCGAGATGTTTAATGATGCTAAGAATTATTTTATGTATATCAATCGAAAATGAAGGATTATACGAAAGCATCTTCCTGTTAAGCTTCCTTTTTTTTAGATTTCATTTATTCTTTATTTGAACGCGCGAGCTCAGAATCTGCATACCTTTCCGCCGAGTATTTCGAAGAGGGATAAAATCATTGAAAATGCAGTCCTTTTCGGAAGAAATCATTTACGACGTGCACAAATATGTATATATACATGACAGCCCGCCAGACTATATGAATGCAAAATTTTAAAATAACTACGTCGGAAACGTGAGGAAACGTGAGGAATTCGAGGAATACGAAAAAATGTTAATGAATAAGGGTTATTTCTTCTTAATCAGAGGTTTTATGATGATACCTGGACCTAATATCCGTTAAAACAGTAATGTAACATCGAACAGCAATATTATTAGCAGATTAACCAGGTGTCACGCCAATATAGTTGCCACGCCCAGAGATAACAACCAAGCCGGGGACCAGCATCACAGAGAGCGTCACCGAAGAACACGGTACCACATCCACGAATAATGAATAAACCATAGAAGCAGACAGAGTGACCAGTACAAACGCCGCACCTGGAAATAATGACCTATCCAGAAACAACGACATGGAGGATATATCTGCCGTTCCCAGTTCCGCCATCTCAGACGAGGACCAAACATTCATCTTCGACACCGATGGGATGAACAACCCTGCCCCATATGTTACTCGGAGTGTGAATAGGGTCACATCCCATGTTTATATTTTGGTTCGGCGAATACTTCGTTCAAGAAACGTTTTCTTAATCACCAGTCATCCTTCAGAGTCCCAGAAAGATGGTTTGCCATGTCCCTGGCCCACCATATGTGAAACCGCAAAGAGGAAGGAACCCCGT
>NC_068997.1:22505118-22509737 GCF_001194135.2 Octopus bimaculoides
AAAAAAAAAAAAAAAAAATATATATATATATATATATATATATATATGTATATGTGTGTGTATGTGTGTGTGTGTATAGAGTTATACCCACACATATGCATGTGTGTAAATATATATATATATACTAGTATTTACCCACAGGCTAGTACACCCATGAATAGATACATACACACACATACATCCCCATTCCAGCTATTTTTAATTCTAACATATGCTCTTCTATCTATTTATCCATCTCTCTCCCTCTCTCGCGCGCTCTCTCTCCGTCTCTGTTTATCTGTCTGTCTCTCTTTCTCTTTGTATGTAAACACATGCATCTGTCTTTCTTTCTAACTTCCCTTTTATATATCTGAATATTTATCTACCCGTCTTTCCATCTATTTAAGCACTAATTAAATTACACTTCGCAATGTCCACTGGGAACTAGACTCGTTTATATTCTATTACACTTTCTTAATTACATTTTCTTAATTACGAAAGTACGTATTTCTCTCACTTCTCATTTCATGTTAAGTTCAAGATCTGTGGTTGCTCTTACACTCTGTGGCAATAAATAACAATGAGAAAAAAAAAAGAGTGAAGCGTACGACCAAGTGATAATGTGTACTACAGTCAACTGAATGTTAACGAATACTTAATTCTACAAAGCATATGCACATATCTCCGATACATATACAAAATATATCATATATGACAGTATGCATGAATGTGTGTGTGTGTGTGTGTGTGTGTGTGTGTGTGTGTCTGTCTGTCTGTGTGTCTATGTTTATATGTATTTATATATATTTATATATATATAATAGCGAAGACGGAGAATAGAATATACGAGGAATCTTATTGTTCACAATGATCGTTTCGGCCCATCGACGTTCTGAACACTAAAGATTTTCGAATATTTAAAAACTGTTTTGAACTTGTTTTTGCTGCATCCTGATTCAACGTATACAATTATTTTACAGATCATTTAAATGAAATGAGAAATTTCTTTTTTCATATCATTTACTTGATATTTGGAAATGATAATTTTTTATGTCAATTACATTAATTAATGAAATTTTATTTGCTTTCAAATCTTTTTGAACATTATGTCGCTATTTGATATTTTGAAAAATTAACTATGCTTGAATAAATAGTTATTTGTTTTGATATAATGTAGAAATTTTGTATAAAAGAAAAGTACATCTATTTAATATATCTAAATTATTTGATCAATGCACGTAATTGGCAGAACATTCTTATAATAATTTTGAATATACTATTTTGAATTAATTTTTTTTTCCTTATTGCCACTATTTATTTTTTCGGCAATTACCCATTTGTCTCAAGTATAAATCATTAACACATACAAGGGCTATTACATTTTCATGACAAAATATAGAACAAATGATGTTAGCTGACAAAAGAAAAAAAAATGCCCTCTTTGGAATCTAGGCAAGCAAAGAATCTAGCGCTTATATATTAATATAAAAATCGAAACTTCACATTTTATGTATTTTTACAAAAAATATATAATTAATCAACCTCAAATTTGACTACATTTTTGCTTCATAAGTTGTTTTATAGAAACCAGTTTTGATGCAGTGTCATGAAGATTCCGCTCACCTAGATATTTTAAGAAAAGCTTAACTCTATGTTGTTTGGTTTCCCACAATATCAGAGAAGTTCTGGTTTAAAACGAAGGTATCAACTACTCTCATTAAAATTTCATTAATTTTTGCCCCAAAATTTTCATTCATTTCGATGAATATTACTGAAATGGATTCTTCAGTTGAATATCTTTTACTAAAGCTTTTATTATACGGATTTAAAAAAAAAAAACTATATTAATGATATGACGACGTAAAGTCAATATAGCACATTGTTCTGTTTCCGATTTGACCAATTTTTCCCTCATAAATTATTATATTCCGCGCCTCGTTGAGCTTTAGTAACAAAAATAGAATCTTCTTGAAATATATTATTAAACTGTAATTAAAGCAAAAACAGTAAAGAAAGCTACACTGGTTAAACATTGTATTTATTCATTACTCTCATATATTTTTGCGTATCTTTCATCGTTGTAAGTTTTCATGGCACATTTTTTAATCTATATGAAATTGTAACAGAGCAGAGGTCTATTTCAGTCAATTTAATTGCATCTAATTTGGTCAAGCATTGGATTAGCTAGACAGCATAGAATTGTATGTGAAAAGGAAATAATGACCTTAAGAGTAATAGTGACATACTACCGTAGGTGACTGATATGTGTAGGCATAATTATGCATGTGTATATTCGTGTGAATGTCACTGGGTGTGTATACATGTGTATGTATGTGCGTGCGTGTGTGTGTAACGAAGAATCACACAAACTAAATTATCCACCAACAATTTTCGCGAGTTCAACATGCAATGAAAATACAAAAAAAAAAAAAAAAAAAAAAAAAAAAAAAGAAGCTCTCATTTTCATGAACGTATCGGTCTTAGATTGCAAACACACGTTGTGTTCGCTGTGTGTTTATGATACGGTAGAATGAGAACCTGTCTTAATCAGCTTCGATTGTGGAGAAAAGTCATTTGTCGAAGCATACTTTAATATCCTTCGATCATGCCCTTATGGCATATTTGTGATTCACGCTTTTCTTTGTGAAAATCATATGTGCAAAACAACATCCATCTTGCGGTGTCCATTTTCATTAATGCATTTCTAAAGGCGCTCTTGAAAGTTGACCTCCACTCTCTCCAATATTGATCTGTCGATTTCGGCAGCTTCCATGCGAATAGTTTCCTTCAAATCGTCCAATGTACGGGGCTTATGCGCATACACACGTGTCATGAGGTTTCCCCACAAGAAATAATCACAAATGGATAAATCAGGGGACCGAGGATCAAGGAATGTCAGCAAACCTGGATATTAGGCGTTAACCGAAGAAAGAGCGAAGAACGTCCATTGATGCTTTGGCTGCGTAGGTCACCCCCCACCCTCATCTTGCTGAAACCACATGTACCGTCACTTTTTTCGCCGTGCAGTGGTTTTTGCGCAGTTCTCTCGGATTTCCAAGAGCCCAATAACAACAGTTCTGTTGATTCTCCATGCCACTGAGATGAGAATGAGCTTCATCACTCATGAATAAAATGAGGTTGTCATTCGCATCAAAAGTTGCTTCCATCTGAAGTGCGAAGTTAAGCTATTGTACGTAGTCCCAAGGTTACAACCTTTGCCCAATGACCAATCTGTACATTTGCAAATGCAGGACTTCATGCAAAATACGCCTTACCGATCGATTACCGATGCCAATTTCAGAGGAATGCCTCCGAGCAGAGCGATTCGAACTCCGTATCAAAGCTTGTCTGACGCGTTCAACATTTTCCGGGATCCGTACCGTTCGTGGTGCCCCCACTGGTTACCCACCGGTTTCCTATTAATAGCAATCAGTGTATTAAATTATAACAACTGCTTATTAGTATTGTTACTTTTAAGCGATCGCAGTGGCGTGTTACTCAAATCTAGAGATTCTCAGTTTCAATTTCAATGAAAAAACATCCTTATCGTTTAAATCATGTATTGAACACTTGATACTCACTCTTTCGACATTAGATAACACACATATTTATATACATATGTGTGTGTGTGTGTGTGTGTGTGTGTGTGTGTGTGTGTGTGTGTGTGTGTATGTATGTATGTACATTAGATATGCGTTCGCACACATCAATACACAAAGTCACACACATCTCAGCGCTCGGTGTGGTCTGATATGAAACACATACAATATGCCATTTAAATCTTCTTGGAATACTTTTCATTTTTAATTCACATATATTATTTTTATTCTCTCTTCCATCTCCCTCCTGTTTCATCTTATCTTTTCCCTCTCCTCCCCTTTTCACCTCTTTTCCTCTAGTGCCTTTTCTTCACTTTTATTTCCACAACTTTCTGCCATTCTTTAGGAAAGCTTTAAGCAATACCCATTGGTACCTTCTCATTTTTCCCCCTTTTCACTTTCTTTCGCTCCTCGCTATTCCCTACAGCTTTTCTCATATATATCCACCTTTCTCCACTCTTACCTGGCTTACTTCCTAATATATACATATTCCTCACCACTGTCCTCTAATCCGACCACTTCCAACTCCCTGACTGTGCTACTGTCACCAACTGTTCCTCCTCTCTTTACTCCCTCCTCACGATTGCCATTATTTCAATACCACCCACTCCCAACACGTTTCACTGCCACCTATCCAACGGTCTGACATCCGGTGTGGTCCGACATGCATAACGTGCAGCCACCCCTATGTCAGCCGGAAGCGGGTGGTTTATGTGAATTTATGGCTACAAGCTGGGTGATCATGATGCAAGGAAAGATGTGTTTTTCGTTTACCTCTAAGAATGCTTCTCTGATTGTAATTATATATGATTTAGCTGGAGAGGAAGGAGTATATAGAATATATGCATCATTCTTTCTACGTGCCTAAAATTGCGCATGCATATCTCGAAGAGCATATATATATACACATATACACACACACGCATATATACATGCATACATACATACATACATACATGCAAACATACATACATACATACATACATAAGTATATACATATATACATATATAATTATGCATATATATATATATATATATATA
>NC_068997.1:22510001-22516242 GCF_001194135.2 Octopus bimaculoides
ATAGATAGATAGATAGATAGATATATAGATAGATAGATAGATAGATAGATAGATAGATAGATAGATAGATAGATATATCGACCAGTCGTTTTTCTTATATGTTTCTGGCCTTCTACTAAAATCGAATGTTTTAGAACTCCACCTAAGCTACACTCATTCATCTTGTATTGTATTAAATTACATTCGGATGTACCCTAATGGCATTGTATTGATCCCCGTCAGTTATCAATGACAACTTTAGTGCAGTAGGCTCAATGATTTTGTTGCCATATTTGATCACCCACCCAATACGAAAGCCGGCAGGCGTTACTTTTGTGCAGCAGGAAATCTTTAGTAGTGCAAATTGCTGCGCCAAATTCAGAGGTAGACCTACCATAAACTTTATACAACAGGCTCTCTAATAAACTCTTAGTATTGTATCAGTTTTTTGGTCTTTGGATATTTGATTTTGATTTTGCCATTCCAGTAAGCATTTCCGGTATTATCTTCCGTTTATTATTATTTCACTATTTTGATTCAAGCTCCTGATTCCCAAGATATATTTCTTCAACGTATTTCAACCAGCTAGAAGAAATTCGTATCGCTATGGACAAAAGTGATATCAGCAAAGTTTCTGCTCTATATCCATCGTCCTTTTAAGCTTCACGTTTTTCCTGTAGGCACATACATAAAGGCCTGTAATTGGCATTTTGACCACATTGGATCTCTCTTGTTGACAGACATAAAACAGGTTAAATCTATAGTTTTAGCAACGGAGCCTCTGTATCATTGCTCGTAGCTTCTAGAAGTATCAGTCAAATATCATTCATTCCAAGCCATATATTAATATATTAATTAAATATATTTATAGTTCTCTTATTTTTAAGCCAGTCAGGTTTTTCCTTCTTTAATCGCAAATATTGCTTTAAAAGCTTTCTTTAATATGGCACCAGTCTTATCTTTTGTATTACTACGTGACATCCGAGTAGAACTAATTAGATGAAGGGAAAGAGTTGATATACAATAATATATCGCCTCTGAACTAATATAGGTTATCAGCCGTAATTGATTGAAGGGAGCCATTATTTCCGCTTTGCTTTCATTTCATTTAAAGTGATGAAGGCTGCTTCAATATGTGTATGTCTTATATCAAAGATTCTAGCTATAAAAAAGAACATGTAAGGAATTATAAAAAAGGGAATTTTCGCAGAATCTCAGAATAAATAGAATTTTATAGGTATATGTAAGACCAAACGTTCCAGCAGTAACACAAGAAAGAAAAATAAAAGAAGACAAAGAAAAGACAAAATGAAGAAAGAGTTTTACAATAATACAAATTAAATATCATTTTATAGATTTCAGCGACTTCAAAAAATTTTGGAATGAAACAAATAAATAAATAAAATAGTAAAATCTATGAGAAAAGGTTTTTCAGAAAACTACGGAATGAGTAGCATTTTATAGATGTCATAATTTTAAAGAAGAGAAACGAAAATTAAGGGAGGGGAAAACCTACGACTATTTGCTGTAGTGTATCGTAAATTTCAGTTTTCTGTCACGGAAACCAAAATTCGAGAAATATCGCTTTAACAATAGTTAAATCTCCATTACGTTTTCTCTTTATTACCGCTTCCTTCACTTCCCACCCTCTAAACATAGCCTTCTATACCTACTGATTACGATGATTACTACGAAGCAATGCGCTCGAATGAAACAAAATGCTGTCGAAAATGACATTCATACTATACGATAAAGTGAAAGGAACGAAGTCGTAGATACGACAATAATAATAGTAATAATAATCCTTTCTATTATAAGCACAAGGCCTGAAATTTTGGGGACGGGACTTATCGATTACCTCGACCCCAGAATTTTACTGGTACTTAATTTATCGACCCCTGAAAGGATAAAAGGCAAAGTCGAACTTGGCAGAGTTTGAACTCAGAACGTAGTGACAGGCGAAATAGTGCTAAGCAATTCTTCCAGCGTGCTAACGACTCTGCCAGCTCGCCGCCCCAGTAATGATAATAATGATGATGAAGATAATAATAATAATAATAATAATAATAATAATAATAATAATAATAATAATAATAATAATAATAATAATAATAATAATAATAATGGTTTCAAATTTTGCCGCAAGAGCAGGAATTTTGAGGAAGAGGGTTAAGTCGATTACATTGACCTCAGTTTTCGACTGGCATTTATTTTATCGACCTCCAAAAGGCGTTCTAACAATTCTGCCAGCTCGCCGCCTAAATTATAATAACAATGATAGTAGTAGTAATAATAATAATAATAATAATAATAATAATAATAATAATAATAATAATAATAATAATAATAATAATAATAATAATGAAAATGATAGTGCATGCCTCGGTGATGAGACGGTATCGGGGAAAACGTGAGGCTTGTCAGATATGATGATTTGAAGTGAGAAATGTTTTCATTGAAAGAGGTGTGTTGTTCATGTTGTTGGAGCTTTGGAAACTGCAGGCTCCAAGTTCATGAACTGGACTGAAAAAAATAGGAGTAAATGTGAAGATAAAGCACCTACAGAAAAAAAAGGGCTGTTTGGAATTTCTCTAATCCACCGCAGAGTTCTCAAAACCTGAAGGAGTATTACCTTAGTCCGCTGATTTTGGACAACTGACACTTTGTTACATCCCCCCAGGGAAGCTACTGTGTGAAACAATAATGATAATTATAAAAAATAACAAGAACGACAAGAATATGAACTAAATGTGTTGAGAATATAAAGAAAAAAAATTCAAAAATTAACCAAAACAAAGCAAGAGGAGGAAGCAACTATGAAAGAATAAATGGATAGAAAGAATAGAAACAAGTTTAAAAGAATAATGTAAAGGAAAGGGGTAAGGAAATTAAAGATAGAAATACGACTATGTAAAGAGAAAATAAAATACACCAGGGAAGTAGAGAGTTAAATATACAAATAGAAAATAACATACATAAATAAAGAAACAAGGAAATCGATTATCTATAAAAGAATGACTCAAAGAGCAAAAGGCATTTAAAAATCTGTGAAAACATTTGCAATAAAATTGTTATTGTAGTTTAAAAATAGTAATGTGAGACGACATTAAAACTGAAATGATTAAAAATAAAGTCATAAAGTAAATGTTTTAGGGAGTTTGAAATTAATTTATATTAGAATTACTAAAAAGGGAAAATAAAAAATATAACAAGGCAATCCCTGAAAAAAACACTTCTAAAACAACCAAGGAAATCGATAGAATGTTATGTGTGTCTAATGACTAAAGGAGTGCTGGAATGGAAGTAGAGAAACATTGAAGGATGTTTGAGTTGGGAGAGATTGAGAGGGATAGAGTGAAGAAGGATGGATTGGTGTAGAGAAAGAAATGAGTAAAAGAAAGAATTAAAGACAGGAAGGACGAAAGATGAGGAATAAAGTGAGAGATGAAACAACGATGACTAAAGGCGGAAAGGAATAGAAGCAGAAGAAATTGAAGGATGATTGAGTTGGAAGTTATTGGGAGGAAATGAGGAAGGAACGAAGGATAGACATAAAGGAAGGAGGTATTGAAAGAATATAGAAAACAAGAATGAAAAGAAAAAGAGAATGAAAGTGGTGAACGAAAGGTAGATTGAAAGAAAAGAAGGAGAATAAAATTAAGTCATGAGAAATGGAGAGGAGAATATCGACAAATAGAAATGAATGAATGAAAATGTAAATGAAAATCAGACAAAAAAATGAAAGATAGAAAGAAATTTAAGGAGGCGAGGAGGAAATAAACGGAGACAGAAAAATGAGAGAACGAGGAAAAGGAAGAATAGAGAAATAAAGAGAGAGAGAGAGGAGGTAGGAAATGAGATATGACACTATATTGATAGTTGGAAGGATTGATAAAGATGAAAACAGTATTGAGGAAATGAAACAAAGTAATATTTAATAGAAAAGAAGTTTTAAAAATATCAAAAGGGGAAAACCATCGGAAGAAACGAGGAAGAAGACATAGAAAAATGCGATATAAAAAACAAAATGGCGGAAGTAATGTCAGTAAAAATATGATATACAAATGATAAATGAAAATGTAATATAAAAACATGATAAACACATGAAAAATAGAATCTGAGATAAAAGAATGAAATATAAATAAAATGTGTGGAAGAAGAACAAAAAGAAAGAGAAAAACAAATTGAGAAGATATAAGAGAAAGGAATGGTAAAAGATGAAGAATGGGTCAAAAAAGTGTGAGGATACTTGAAGGAATTTAAAGAACAGAAGAAAGATGAGACAAAAATATGGCAGAGATAGTCAGAGATGGACAAATATTGCATTGTGTGACTGTTTACTATATCATAGACTATGATATCATAAAAGACGATTTTTGAAATAATATTTGCAGCACAATCGACGTAAGATTTAAGAGTTTTATAGTTTATACAGATGTATACCTGTAAAAGTACACACTAGTTAATATTATTGTATGATATACGGGAGATAGAATATAGGATGTAAATCTAAATGATACACACACTCTAAAACACACGCGCACGTACAAATACAAAGATGAATACACACAAATACACACACAAACTCAAACACACGCATACACACAATCACCCCCCCCCACACACACACACACACAGATGCATTTGTGTGACTCTTGTCCTTATTAAATTGACCCATATTATGCACACTGAAAATCTGACATGCAAATTATTTCTTCACTTTCGTTTTCTCTCTATATATATGTACATACACACACACACACACACACACACACACACACACACACACACACACACACACACACACACACAATATTATTTAATAGACACTATACATGTATTCATGTGCTACTAATAGTGTCATATGTTGAGAAATACCTCAAATATGTTCATTAGGATGAAATCACATATAACGAACTAAAAATTGAATGAGAGAAGAAACGCAATTGAGAAGGAAGATTATAGTAAACGTGGAAGGTTAAAAAACGGAAAACGATACAGTAAAATGTAAAATTGATAAAATTGGTAAAAGAGTTATCCTCCGCATTAAATTATAAGGTTGCAAAGATATCAACAAGTTAATCAAGTATGGGCAGAATTTTCCCGTTCTTCAGAATGTATTTAGACATATCTTTACAACTGCTGAAAATTTCAGACCCAGAGATCTGGAATGAGTTAGGGATCTTAGATTTGAAAAGGATCTGAGGTCCTTCAACTAAATATAGCTTACATTTATTTGATGCGTTAATATGAAGTGTGAATTTTTAAATTGACTTCCATTAAATCACATGTGGTGTTGTGTTTCATCTCAGAATCACAATTTAAATCAACCCTCTCCCTTTCATTCCCAAATTTTTCATCCCATATGCGACGTGTCAATGTCTTTCTGGTTTCTTCTCTCATTTCTTATCTCCATTGTTTAATCAACCATTTGTTCGCTTTCAGTATCTGTTATTTTTATCATGTTACCTCTGTAAACTCGCCACTCTCTTTTCCTCTTTTCAACATTATTTTCTTGCTATCAGAAGGATTTTTCAGGGAGACTGACCGTCACCCCTGCTTTCTGCCTTTCTCTGATCCCCGCCAACAAACTTGTTATACGAAAGCACCATAGGTTATAGGTGCTACGGACTAAAAATAAGCCACCTCCTGTACATGGATGATCTAAAACGTTTCGCTAAAAGCACCATGGAACAGGGAAACCTTATCAAATTGTTCAGAGTTTAAGCAATGACATCAGAATGATATGGGGCTGGACAAATGTGCCACAGTCACACTGACAAGAGGCAAACTATTCTGCACTGAAAACACTGCACAAATATCTCTAATTTCTGTGTCTATGCCGACATAGACACAGAAATTAGAGAATTAAACCACAACCACCCACACAAATATCTAGGAATAGACGAAACAGCTAAAATACAACATACAGAAATGAAAGAGAAAATGAGGAGAGAGTATTAAAGATGACTTAGACTAATATTAAACACTGGACTTAATGCTAAAATAAGAAGACAAGAATAAACTCGCCAGCCATACCAGTCATAAGTTCCAGTTATATTATGGAAAACTATAAAACAGACGCATTGAATAAGTACCAGGTTTAAATAAAAATTGTTGGGGTGGATTCCATCCGCTAAGAATTCATCAGAGAAGTTCCCCACCATGGTTGTAGTCCAGTGTCCGAGACAAGATATAAACGATAAAGATTTGCATCAACGCACACACACACACACACACACACACACACACACACACACAC
>NC_068997.1:22516392-22524081 GCF_001194135.2 Octopus bimaculoides
ATATATATATATATATATATATATATAAACACATATATATATATATATCATAGAGAACAGAAATCACTTCTGTTGAATAAAATCTCGTATTGTTCTTAAAACTGTTGTATTTTATTTCCTCTAATGATAGACAAAAAATAGGCTAATAGCGAAGTGGATACAACATGATACGCTCCAATGTAATGGGTATCCTCAGATATCGACTCATCGCTACGCAATAATTCTATTTACGCACTGAGAGTGAATTCAGAACGTTAGAGATTTTCAAAAAGATACAAATTGTGTAATGTAATATAAGATTTAACTAGTGTACGATAAACATCTGCATGTTTATGTGTGAGGGGTGGTGGATTTATGTATGCGTGTGTGTGGAGCGGTTGTATGTGTGTGTATGTGTGTGTATGTGTGTGTATGTGTGTGTGTGTATGCGAAGTGTATGGACTCAGAGATATGAAACATCTTATTACATAAGTATGTAAATTTATTTCGTTTCGGGCGAATTTAGTGAGATACATGAAACTTTTACTCTTTTCTAAAACACAAGACATATATATATATATACGCATACATACACACCCACACACATATGTATATATATATGTATATATATATATATATATGTGTGTGTGTGTGTGTGTGTGTGTGTGTGTGTGTGTGTGTGTGTATACAGACAAATTCAAATACACAGACACGCAGGAAGTAAATAGACACCTTTAATTTAATTTTCAAAATCTTTTATTTGATATTAATTGGTTGAAGGAGAAGTTTTCTTCTAGCTGCTCGTCCATAATACACAAGCTTATGCAGATATGTAACACATGTTCTTGGACTAACTTCTAGCTCTTTTGCAATGTCAGAAGCCTTTGAACTGGGTTCGTTTTCCACAATTCTCTTCAAACAGAGAAGCTTCCTTTCCGAGGGCCCAGGTCGGCCGGGACGAGAATCTGTTAATTATTTTCCTTGGCTTTTGAATTGTACCATAATTCTATTAACAGTAGCAAGAGGAATTTGAAGATTTTCGGCAATTTTTCGCTGGCTAAGACCAGCCTCAGATTGCCCAACAATACGACCTCTTTGAAAATCTGACAGTTCTGCTGAATTTTTTGTGCCTGGCATGGTTACCATTCACAAATGTTTAATATAATGACACATAGAATGGAAAAAAAATACTCCAGAGATTTTGAGCCGTTCTTGACTTTTACTTAGGCACGTTTTCTCTCTGTCAAGCCTTGCAGGGTATTTGGCCATGAAGTGATTTTCCTCTCCATTTCTTCTTGAGTATCTTTTTTAATTCAGTTCTCATGTTGATTTTTGTCTCTCTGACACCCATCAGTGTGCCAGTGTAGGTTGCTTCTGTTTTGCATTTTGTCGTCTTGTGTATAGAGAAAATCGTTTTCTTTTCCTCGTGTTGCTTTACGACATGCAGTAGTCTTTCAATATTCGTTTCTAAGTACTTTGCTAGTTCAAATGCAACTATAAAATAAGTGCCTGTTAACCATTGGGGTCGAGGTAATCGACTCATCAACTCCCTCGAAACTGCTGACATTGTGCAAAAAGTTTGAAACTACTACTACTACTACTACTACTACTACTATTACTACTACTACTACTACTACTACTATTACTACTACTACTACTACTACTACTACTACTACTACTACTACTACTACTACTACTACTACTACTACTACTATTTAAACCATATTTACTGAATCAAATTTCAAACTTAATCCACTATAATTTTCTTACAATCTCTAGTAATTTTATGTGTCTGCCAAACTTATTCACCTGAGAACTTATAGAATTTCATATTAAAAATATATCAGTACTTTTGAGAGATAAATATGTATAATATTCTTTTGCACAACGACGTGTAACTCTCAAGACATAAACACTGTTGAATTATCTATTTGCTGACACGTGTGTTTCTATGACTGCATGAGTTCACGTGTGTTACATTGTCATCAAGGGATCCTATATCAAAATGCAGGGGATTTGATCCTAAAATCGAACTCCTGCGAGTTAACATGGGATCTCTTGACGGTAGTATAACCTTCATTTGACTAAGGTATCTTCGGCTAATGAGTAACTAGCGGAGTGCCCCTCGTTGAACAATTATTACTTCCTAGGTTCTGCTAGTTACGAAACATGTAGCCTGGATTTTACCTATTCCATTCCCTAACTTTGGATATACACCCCACACACACAAATTCTCTTCGCGGTGGATCTACATATACATGTGTATGTGCGCGCGCGTGTGTTTGTGTATTACTGTCAGTTTCTAGATCTTGTTATAATAGAAATTATTTAACATTAAACCGAAGGGCTATTCAATACTGTTTGTAGAGAACATATTTATTAGAGACTAACATGAATAGAAGTGACAATGACTTCGAAGTTTCGGCTTGCTAGCCTACCTTGGACTGTAGAAAGTTATCTGGCTAATGGTGTGAGAAATATACATATATATATATATATATATAATTAGTTAATTTGTAATATAGAACGCAACTTCTGTTTAACAACAAGATATTTTTGTTGCCAACTTTTTTTATTCTTGGCAGAATTACGAGTCAACATAGTTACCAATTCTTTTGTATATTGATGTATTCATTCATAAGAAAAACTTGGTAATATCAAACAATGAGATCCATTGTCTATAGGCATTATTTATTTTCTGTTTCCTTAAATAAGACTTAAACTGTAAAGACCAAGTTTGTATTTAAATTTGAAAACATATAGCTGTCCGTCTTTTCTTTCACTAGAACCTTACAATGCCATTTGGCTTGCCAACGTTTCCTCTATTGCTTAAATCCTACGTGTGCCAACCGTCTTGTTTATAGAGGATACTTTCCTACCTACTATCTTTCTTAATGATCTATCCACAATTATTCAGGCACAAACGCACACACACGTACACACATATATATCTGCATTTATGTGGAGAGGGAAGTGTTGCTTTGTTGCAAGTTTGTTGAAATGTGGGTGAATGTTGGAAGAATGGCCAGTGTGAAAGGACCAATTCTGAGCATACATCAGTGAGAAATAAAAGAAGGGTTCTTGCCCTGTTGATCCACAAGGACCTTAAAGCGCCTCCCCTACTAGGAGTTATTTAATTTGTTTAATTTGTTATTGTTATATATATTGATTACACGGTGTAAAACCCATTGTGTCGTCCTGTTTTTGTCTTTTATGTTGTTGCTTGTCATTTAATGTTGTTTAATGTGAGACTCGGTGGCTAATAAAAGAATTTATTATTATTATTACCATTATTATCATTTGGCGTTGCTTCGCTTTTTTTTTCTTTCAACGTTCAAGTGACATTATATCTTTAAGATTATTTTTCATGTTAACGCCACGATACATGTCTTCAGACTTTCTCTTATCCAAAGTGATTACGCTTAGATAACATATTGAATTCTGGTGCACATTATTCTGTGATAATCGATTTTGAATGCTCAGATTAAGTAGCACAAAGACAAACAAGATGGTAACTTAAAATACAAATATATGCTAACCACCATACAACAGCTGCTGCCAAAATGCATTGGTCAGCTTCGAGCAAATCGAAGAGGTATTATTGAGGTTTACTGTAAACACAACTGCGCACAACGACACCCATCTTATGTTATATAAACACGTACATATACAGTAATGCCTCGACTATCGCGTGTGTTAGGTTCCAAAACCCACGATAGGTGAAAATCCGCGAAGTAGAAACAGTACGATACTGTATATTTTTTTAATATTATTTTTATAATTTGTATATATTTATTTTATTATAAATGCAAAACAACACCACAAAGGAACCGATGTAAGCTAAAATAATAAACCGCGATAAGTGAAACGCGATATTGCGAGGGATTACTGTACAAGTATTACCCGTATATATATAATGATAAATATTTTATATATACATTATATAAAGTATATATCTATTATACACCTACAAGTATATGCGTGTAGTATTTGCGTCGAGTCTCTGAGAGACTGTAATCATTGATGAATACAGGAACATTAATTTTTCTGACAGACACATACACTCACACACAGAGAGAAGCCTGCAAGCGCGCGCACACACACACACACGCACGCATGCACGCAAAAACACACACACAAGCACACACATATATAACCAAGGATAAACTCTTTATAAGATATTATGAAGTACACAGCATGTAATAAAACCATATAGGTAACAATTAATACAAAATATTATAATTCTATAAATATAATTATAAGGGGACCAATGAGTAGCGACACATGCTAGAAATAGTCACCAAATGGTTCCAAGAACTACAATATTTACGCCATTAACACCTGTGTTATACTATAATGATAACAGTAAAGAGGCTTACATCTCTAAATTGAAATCGATCTATAGTTAAACTCTTTTTTTAAAAACTATCTTATTTGTTCACTTCCTTCGGTTTCAACCCGTGCTAATGGGTTATTAATTTGTTCTTAGAGCCATTTGGCGTCTATTTCTAGCATGTAGCACTCATTAGTGTCCTTATTATAAATATATTTATATAATTATGTATTTTGTGTATATATATATATATATATATATATATACAAATACACAATCACGTTCCTTTCTTTACTCAGCCAACTGAGTAGCCTGAAATATCTGTTTTTGCTTCCCTTTAGCCTTATTAATTTCTTTACAAGTATATATACATTACAAGTATCTCAAACAATTGTCTTATAGTCTTATATATTGGTTTCTAATTTTGGCACAAAGCCAGCAATTTCGGGGGTGGTTTAAGTCGATTAAATTCACACCAATGTTCAACTTATAATTATTTCATCGACCACGGAAGGTTGATAGGCAAAGTCAACTTCGACGGAATCCGAAAGTAAAGAGGGACGAAATCCCGCAATTTACCCGGCGTGTTAAAGATTCTGCTAGCTCGCCGCCCTTATAAAGAAGCAAGGAAACCTCTATAATGAATCAAACTCTATATCTCTCAAACTACGCCAGAGCACTCTGTTTCGAGACAGATTCTTCAACCCGAACTTATGGCAGGACACTTAAGAGTAGACCAAGAACGAGATGCTTGCATAATGTATACAATTTCGGTTGGTTGGTCACGGTAGGTGTGTGTGTGTTTGTGTGTGTGTGTGTGTGTGTGTGTGTGTGTGTGTGTGTGTGTGTGCATGATCTTCAAATAGGCAGATAACATCAGTCGCCAACTCAAGCTTTGCCTTAGCTATGGACAAATACAGATGTTCGTGTAAGATTGCATGTATTCATGTATGTATGTAGGTACGTAGGTATGTATGTGTGTATGTATGTATGTATGTATGTATGCAAGTATTTGTGTTGTATATATCAGAATACATATATACATGCATGTGTATATATGAATATATATAAGTATATATCCAATTGTATATACTTATATATGTGTGTGTGTGTGTGTGTGTGTGTGCGTAGATGTGTGTGTGCGTGTTATATATATATATATAACACGCACACACACATATACGCACACACATGTATGTATATATATATATATATATATATATATATATATATATATATATATACATAGAGAGAGAGGAGGGTGAGAGTGAGATAGATAGAGATACGCATTTCCTCTGCTTACCATTATTTATCAATTAACCTGCTTTCCATCCAATGAGTAGTTTATGGTTATAAGTACCACGTGTTATATATCATGAGCCAATTGTACGGTACATTCGATAATACGAGTAGCAAAAATATTTTATCTCAGCACTACATTAAGTGAGTGTGTGTGTGTACGAATATATCCATATGTGTGTGTCAGTATGTTTATGTGTATTCATGTATATATATATATATATATGTGTGTGTGTGTGTGTGTGTATTTACATAATTAATAAAATTTATTTGACAACACCCATTCACACACATATTGAGCCAACAAATGACAAATGAAACTTGATATAAAGAAAAAAAGAAACTATTTGAATTGGATAAAATTTAACGTTTTACGAATTTATTCTTTTGCATTAGTGTAGGCAAAACACAACTTTTGTGTTTGTATGTTTGTATTGTTTTATAAAATAATATACTAGTTTGTTTACATTTTTCTTTCTCCTTTTTCTTCATGCCCTTTTTCTTGGCTTAATATTTTTTTTCTTTTTGTAATATTTTCATCCATCATTGTCTGATTCCCATTCTCAGAAATGTCTCCAGATTGAAATATGTTGGTTTGCCACTCTGCTTATGGGGTTTCCGTTCCTCAACATTTTTTTCCATTTCGAAAAATCTACTTGCTTTTCATCGCCTTCAATTGCATTAACATTTTCAAGACTATCACTTCAGAGCCAAGTTCGTTTTCTAAATCTATGTAGTTATATTTTTCAGAAGTTTTCGTTGTTCTCATCTTCAGTCTCATTTTAATCTATCAAAATTCTTTAAACTGCTTCAGTGAAACTGAAGATCTTCGTATTTGTGAATTTCATATTTCAGGAAGGAAATTCTCTTGCAATTACCATCACCAATACAGACTAACAAAAAGATTGTGCTTTTTCACACACTCTTTCGCATTTGTTTTGTGTTATTTCGACAGGTTTGTGGATTGTCAAATTCGACAAAGCTTTTGACAAAATGGGAAGCAGTAATTTTCAACTATGTTTCAAAACTTTGAATTCAGATCTTGCCGAGCGGAACTTTGTTTTCCACCCTTCCTGATTTCATGAAATAAAATACCTGCTAACGCAAGTTATGCAAGGTTGACTGTTGCTCACCATCCCAAAATTTCAGATCTCGAACTTAAAATAAGGACCCTTACTTAAGAAATTCGGTGTTGAAGCAAGCCATTGTCTTTGCTTAAAATAAAACGTAGTGAGGTGTAAATAGTTAAAAAACATATGCTTGCCATGGAACCTTCATAAGATGATACAAGGGCGGGAAGTCTCAGTTTTCTGGTTTGGGGTGTTTCCCTTTTTTTAGACATGAGCTTGTCGACTAGTTAGAAGAAAATTAACCACACATTCCTATAACAAAAATAAAGAAAGAAAAGAAAAAATAAGAAACATGAGAAAACCCGGGAAAAACCCCCAAACCATTTCACAAACTCTCCAACAAATAATTTCTACGAACCACCGCTCAAGATTAGTACTATATTTTATTAACATTGGTAAAATAAAAAACAAAGTTCACCTTGGGGCGGGGAAATTTAAAAGGGCCACAACTAGATATTTCATTCATTTTAATTTGTTGTTATTTGCCTGCCACTTCTGCGAAGTCATCATCATCGTCCTGTGCGCACGTTTCTTTTCACTGTCCTTTTGTAATTCTTTCCTTATTCCTTCATTCTTTAAATCTTTCTTCCTTTCATGTATTAATTCTTTTCTTCTGCTGCTATTTGGTAATCCATCTGAAGTTTATAAAATGATTTCAGTGAGTCACATGTGTAAGTAATTGCTGGATAACGTGAAGATAACACATACTGGCAACTGTTTCTCTGGAGATATTTGGGCTTCCATCATCTTCTCTACTTTTAGACATTTTTAGACCACACACTATACGTTGAAAATGTCCTTCACCTCTTTTTACATTTTCGTTTTTTTATTCTTACTGATGTAAGAGATAAAGGAAAATTTTAGATGAGTGAGGGAAGGCTTGAGTTGTCAGGGTAAGCTCACATCTTCACATCGTCTATCTATCCGACTTTCTTTCTATCAATCCTC
>NC_068997.1:22525209-22527339 GCF_001194135.2 Octopus bimaculoides
ACACACACACACACACACACACACACACACACACACACACACACATACACACATATATATATGTATGTATATACCTACATGCATATATGCATATATACATTTACGATGGGGTTCTGATACAGAAAGATCAGTTAAGCATGATTTTATTCAACATATTTCCCTCTCAGATTTACACTCATTGCTGCGGTCCTTAAGCTTCTCTAAGCCCTGCAAAAGAACTCGTAAAGTTGGCCTCCAGACAGGCCCTTCGTGAGGTTTTCCCAGGAACTTTTCAGCACCCCTCACATACATACATCCGTGCGTGTGTGTGTGTCTGTGTGTGTACGTGTGTGTGTGTGTGTGTGTATCTGTATGTGCGTGCACGCACGCAAACCCATGGCTGGACACTCCGACGATCACGATTAGGTGTGTTCCAGGTGACTTTTATTTGTGAAACAGCCTCCTCGTGAAATCAACGTGAAAGTAACTGAATTCTCCATGGTTTTAGATTTTGGCACAAGACAAACAATTTCGCGGTAGGGGTAAATCGATTGCACCGACTCCCAGTGCTCAACTGGTACTTATTTTATGAGGATGAAAGGCAAAGTCAACCTCGGTGGAATTTGAAACTTCGCTAACCATTTTGCCCGGTGTGCTAACGATTCGATTCTGACACCTCGCCGCATTAGCAACAACATTAATATTGACTACACACGACAGCAACAATAATAAATTTCACTTATATCAATGCGTTGCAGTAGAAAGCATTAAATAAATTAATGCATCCAGTGTCTTTGTTGTTTTAAAGCATCGCCTCACGTACTGGAATGCTTAGAGAGACAAAATAAATATAATTATAGGACCTGGGATTGCTTTTCAGCATTTAATTATAGAGCTATATGATTAAAGGTTGAAACGCTCTACGTGTCATACGACATTTAATGACAAGGATGAAAAAATATATCTATGTGCCAGTTTCATCATTCTAGGGTGTCATGACAACCCAACTTGTAAATGACTAAAATAGATGCTCATTGGATTAGGTTGGGTTAACTTGTGAAGTTTAATCTCCAATATATATATGTTACGTATTTCTGTAAAACGAAATTCGTAGTTGTGGTAACTATATAGCTCGTCTTCAGTACAACGTTGTCGCCTCTAAGTTGCAAATATAATCTAGGCTGCTGGTATCTTAGCATCCGTTATATAGCTGGATCTCTGTGTAAACGAACTTAATTCTACTTATTCTTAGCTAGTTAAGCGAACTGGAATAAAGATGACAGTCCGTACAGTAAATTTAGTATGGGATTAAGTGATAGATAGACATCGGTTTTACGCGGCAGCAAGAGAGTTGTTTATCTTTAATCGGATATTATGCCCCGCATCACATATGATCATCTGCATTATGAATCATCATTAGACTTCTTGTATTTTTATTGAACACGGAGAAAAGAGAGAAAGAGTGAGAAAGAGAGAGATATGAGTAGACAGATAGACAAACAGGGAGAAAGAGAGAAGGAACGAGAGAAAAGCGAGAAATAACAATACCCTTACTTAGACATAATTTAAATTTGTAATCGTGAGACACCATCTGAAAGTAGATTCCTTATATTTTCATGTGCCAAATTCTCTTTATCCCAGTGTATCTCCGTGTGTTGCTTATTTCTCTTAAATTCGTTCGAAACATTTCTTGAACGGAAGAAGTGAAGCGAAGTACAAAGTTTTGATTGACAGCATGAGGAGTGGATAGGGATAAAACAGGGCCACGTCGGTTGATTGTGAGACTATTATTTTGCTGTAATTGATTACCGCCCGTTACGAATTGATTTCAAATCTTTCCTGCTTCTATTTTGCCATTTAACATTCGGAGATTGATAAATTAAATATCTCTCGATGTACTTTGATAAGGATACATCATACGGAATTTTAATGGTGGAATATTGTAATTGTATTTTTCTAGAAAATGTTAACAGAGCGGCTGTGTGGTAAGTAGCTTGCTTACGAACCGCATGGTTCCGTGTTCAGTCCCACTGCGTGGCTCCTTGGGCTAGTGTGTCTTCTAGTGTCTTCGGGCCGACCAAAGCCTTGTGAGTGGATTTGGTAGACGGAAACCGAAAGAAACCTGCCGTATGTATATATATATATATATAT
>NC_068997.1:22527477-22528588 GCF_001194135.2 Octopus bimaculoides
ATATGTATGTATGTATGTATGTATGTATGTATGTGTGCGTGTATATATGTTTGTGTGTCTGTATTTGTCCTCCCAACGTCGCTTGACAACCGATACTGGTGCGTTTACGTCCCCGTAACATAGCAGTTCGGCTAAAAGAGACCGATAGAATAAGTACTAGACCTATAAAAAGAATAAGTCCTGGGGTCGATTTGCTCGATTAAAGGCGGTGCTCCTGCATGGCCACAGTCAAATGACTGAAACAAGTAAAAGAGTAAAAGAGAAAGAGAGTATAATTACATAAACTGCACTGGTTATATTATCGCCTGTAACAGCGATCCTCAACCATTTTCACACCGCGGACGGGTTTCATGCAGGATAATTCTTCCTTGAAAAGACCGACCACCTGCATAACAGAACGCAATAAAGAGTATAATATATATAATAGATTTCTAATGCAACGACACCCTGGGAATTGGGATATCCCATAAAAAGGAAATACAATCTAAAAATTTATACTTTCTGTGAGGTTTGATACCAAAATGGTCTTCGGCTTGGTACCAGTCTGCGGCCTGGTGGCTGGTGAGTACAGGTCTATAACATGCAAATATATTGCTGGCTCATGGTGTCTTTGCAACGGTTATATAGGTGGATTGTCATATTACTTCGATCCATAGATTTTTATTGAAGGACATTCAAGGTGTGATCAGCTCCTTATTGAAACGAAATTTATTCTATGATATTTTGCTCGGTAAGCATGCTAAGGGGGTAGCTCATAGAGTGAGTATGAAAAGAGAAAAAAAAAACGAAAAAGAAAGATATAAACATAGTTTCTAATTATATTTCGAGCGAATAGGGACAGAACTTCGACATTTTAAGAAGTGATAAGCCTTATAGATTCTAGAGCCGTGCATTATATTCTAAAAAGTGGTATTCATGAGTGACTCAAGCCCAAAAGATGAAACCGATACACGAGTAAATGAATGTTTAAATAACGTTTAAGCATTATAATTTACTGGATAGATTTTCATTCAAATAGTAAAATAAAGGTTTTCTGAAATATATACAGAAAACTCACACATATATACATGATATACGTGTGTAAGTGTTATATATATATATATATATATAT
>NC_068997.1:22531398-22532884 GCF_001194135.2 Octopus bimaculoides
TATATATATATATATATATATATATATATATGAATTTATACGCAAAAGCACAACTACTCACACGCGTACCCAATTATTAAAATTGTGCAGATTAGAAAGTGTTTTTAATGTTATGAAAATATTTGTCTCTTTTTCTCAGAGTAATAAAGCTAGCGATATAAATTCCAATAAACTTTTCATCATGAAGAAAAAAATGAAAAGCATACATACCTATATACATACATACATACAAACATATATGCATACGTACATACAAATATATATATACGTACATACACGCATGCACACACACATATATTTTTATGTATATATATATATATTATACACACACATATATATACATATACGTAGACGTATATGTATGTGTGTATTTTCTCCTAAGTTAATTCATATCTACTAAACATCATTTAAACACTGCAAATACTAAATACAATGAGAAAATGAGTGAATCTAAGTTACAGTCTAGCATTGTAATCTGCTATATCTTCATATTTATTCTTTTCAGTACGAAAAATATTAATATATTTAAAAAAAAAGTATAGGAAAACGCTGTATTACTCAATAAACGAATCACGAAAGTAACTTGAGCATGATTGACCAACTAGCTACAGATTTCAGCTAAATATCTTTGAATTCAAACCGTAGTTTCTAGGGAACAGACACACACACACACACACACACACACACACACACACACATACACACACACACACACACACACACACACACACACACACACACACACACACACACACACACACACACACATATATATTTCACATATATACGACGGGTTTCTTTCAGTTTCCGTCTACCAAATCCCCTCAGAAGGCTTTGATATAAATATCAAATCGTGCATACTCTGAAATATGCTACAAATATAAAATGAAGACTGATGGCTATTGATAAATGGCTACTTATGGGAAGTCTTTGACCATAATCTTGCTCTATCTGAGATGTTGCAATATATGGTTTCGTATTAGTTTGCAATATATGGTTTCGTATTAGTTTGCTTAGTAAGAGCAATAAACACATAAATATATAGCGGATAATTTTATTGTTATTGCAATTCGATATTATGTCAACGCCAATTAAGTAGAACGGTGATCAAAGTGTTCAATACAAAACAATCCCAGTTTATTGGAGCGACCAAGTATATCGTGGCGTCCATCAAAGCACGGTGTCGTGACATTCATTGCTTTCCTCTAGGATGTTAATGGTAAATGGTGGAAAATGGAATAAGTTTAACTGAGTATAAAAATGCAGGTGACACTACCCGTTCTCGGCCGGGTCGTATCATATGAATAATGTCGCCTTCACCGCATCGTATATGTTATCCGAGAAGCTACAATAGTTTACTGTTACTCTCTCCCCCACTTTTCTCTCTTCCTCTCTCTCTCTCTCTCTCTCTTTGAGATTTATATTAGATAAATATAGATATACATACACACATTATATATATATATATATATATATATATATATAT
>NC_068997.1:22535157-22537657 GCF_001194135.2 Octopus bimaculoides
ATATATATATATATATATATATATATATATATATATACACACACACACACAGGCACATATGCACACATATACGCAAATATATAGAGATTTTTCACTGCCTTGTGCTTCTGGTATTATTTTAAATTTTCGGTGAATTCCAGTATCAGCAGCCATAGCTGTTGTAACTTCACTCACATTAGCAGAAGTAATTAGAGTAGAAGCAGCAACAACAGCACCGACAGTAGCATTAGCATTTACAGCAACAGCAGCGGCCAGCAATCTTGCTATTCCAGCTGATTTTTGTGAGGAATATTGTCAATAGCTATCCTGAAATGTTCATTAATTACTGTTTTCTTTTACACAATAACATCTATAATGTTCACTGTCAGTAACCGAATAAACGTAACAATCACCATTCTCATTATTCCAGCATCAGTAAGGTGGCCGTCTGGCTGAATCGTTAACATGCTGGACAAAATGCGTTGGGGCTTTTTGTCTGTTCTTACGTACGTTGTGTGTTCAAATTCTGTGGAGGTCGATTTTGACTTTCATTCTTTCGGGGTCGCTGATTAAGTTCTAATCAAGCATTGCGACAGTTGTAATCTACTGGCGACCTCCACCGAAATTGTATGCCTTGTGCAAAGGATTATCATCATCATTATCATTAACATATTCTTAGTTCAACTCTTCCGCCTTCCTCCTCATCATCATCATCAACAAAAACATCCTTTCTCCTTTCAGCATCATCAGCTTCTTCACGTACCATGGACCACGTGTTTATGATGACGGCAGTGGTGGTGGTGATATCGATAATGATGATGTTGATGATGACCGCCATAATCGACGTCGTCAATAAAAATTTTAAATGACATCATCATCATCACCATCGTCATCATCTTAATCATCATCGTCATCATCAACGTCGTCGTCGAATTTTACTTCGTTGTAGTCGTCGCTATCGTCGTCATTCCTATCATTACCCTCCTCCTACTTCTCCTCATCATCATTGTTTATAATTGCAACTCTATAACAGCCATTTTCTTCCGCCTTCACGTGATTATTATCTTCTAAAATCCCCTTCTATCAGCGTCTGCACCATCACCGTCAACGCCACAATTATCATCATCTTCGTCGTTGTTATCATTTTAGTACTTGGTGAATCGCCTCATTCGGTATCATTACGGAAAGTCACTATTACTATTTAGGTGTATATCTCTGAGAACACAACACACATACATATCGTGTGTGTGTGTGTATTAGATAAGTAGTTCAGAGTTCAGGTTTTCTATACAGGTCGAGTTGCTCCGGAACTGTGTACATGTGATTAGAATTTCACAGGAAAGAAGAACATCAAAGATTTTTTTAAGACGAGCCAAATAGCAGGAGACCAAGAGGTGGGTCAATAATGACGTGGTTGGATAATGTCTGTAGATTCATATGATCACGCTTAGGAATTCATCCCGGCACAAGTAAATGATTCTTGCTTCTGATAAGACCCTATGAAGGAGTTGCCTGATGACGTTCCCGCGTCGACCCTTCCAGCAATAAAGGGTGGAGAAGGTTGACGAATAGACGGATGGATACACACACACACACACAGAGATATATGTATATATATATATATATATATATATATATATATATATATATATATATATATATATATAAAGTTGAAAGTATTAAGACGAGCGCTCATGTAAAAGTATATAGATATTTATATATTTATATATTTACACAATAATTTTACATAGAGTTAAAAAAATGCAGGAAACTAAGGGGCGGATGCATGGTACTTCAAATCCGACAGATATTTTTGGAGCTTGGAATTACGCAATAGTTGTAATATGCATATATGTATATAAGCGTATGTATATATAGGAAATACGTACATAGTGTTTTTCTTTGTTGTTGGTTTTAGATACGTAGGGAGAAATATACCATGCTTCAGCACTTTTTATATAAAAACATGGACTACAAGACTAAAAATAGTGTTTAATTGTAACTCTCAAAAACTTCAATGATTGCAACAAGAAAAAAACTACAGCTTTTATAAACTTCATTTGAAATATTTTAGGCCCGCCAGAGAAGGGACTACAACATAGAACAAATATTTATCTCTTCTCTCTCTCTCAATCTCTCTCTCTCTCTCTCTCTCTCTCTCTCTCTCTACCTATCTATCTCCCCTCTTCTTTCTATTTATCTATCTCTACTATCTATCTATCGGTGTATCTATCTGTCTATCAAGAACCTGTAGTTATGTAAGCACACTTTAGATGCTTTTTAATTTTACCACTTCAGATGCTTTTCCAGAGTTTTCTTGCAAGTGGTAAACACCCTAAAAAGTTATTAGAAGGCATTATACGCCCTATCCATAAAGGTGAGTGCAAATCAGAGACTAACAGCTACAGGCCAATCTCTCTGACCTCACATACTAAAGTCATGGAATGAATCGTCAGAGAGAAACTGATAACGTTCCTAGAAGAAAGTGAACGATACACAGCATCGTTTCAATACAGTTCTT
>NC_068997.1:22540611-22543620 GCF_001194135.2 Octopus bimaculoides
GAGAGAGAGAGAGAGAGAGAGAGAGAGAGAGAGAGAGAGAGAGAGAGAGAGAGAGGAGAGTGTCAGAAAGAAGGGGAACAGGAGAACGGCAGTTAAATCCCACAGTATGCTTCCATTAAGCCATTTTTCAATTTAAATTCTATTTAATATAATATATAATAAACAAACAGTGAAATAATAAAACGTAATGTACACATCAATAATTAACGATCACTTAATCTTTTGATACGCACTTTGCAAACGAATCTATGGAATTATTGATTATTACATACTCCATTATTATATAAATTCGTCGATCATGCAGAGATGAGTAATGAAATGTATAAAATAATTAGCTAATCATTAACTTAATTTAGGCTTCAACAACAGCACGGTGATATCACTCAGTGATATGATTTAATTACAAAGTTTAAATAATTATTATATTGGATTTGATGGTTGGTGGATTATCAACAGAATCGTTAGATTCTTCTTGTATTTCTTCTGGTTTTTAACGTTGTGAGCTTGAAACTGAACGATATCAACTTTACGTTTCATACTTTCGGCGTTCATAAAAATATAAGGTCAGTCAAATGTTGATTAACACTCTCTCGTCATAATTTCTGGTTTTGTGTCGAAACTTAAAACAAAAGTAAACTATGAGAATATAGTGAATTTATATACGGTATTATCCAGCGTACATCTCGATTTATTATATAGTGTAATTATGCCGAGTAGGCATTTAAACATTGCCAGTACCTTTCCAAATTCCACTACTTTTCCAATGTAATTTGTGATTCTGCAGAATCGTTTTCGTGTATAAGTCGACCTGCTTCATTTGGCTGTAAAATTTGGTTTGAAAACTTCGACTTGTGTGCCGGAAAATACGGCAATCAAATTCCGCCAAGGTTGACTTTGTCTTTCATCCTTTCCGGGTTGATAAATTAAGTACCAGTGAAACACTGGAGTTGATGTAATCGACTAGTCCCCTTCCCAAAAATTTCAGGTTTTGTACCTTTAATAAAAAGGATCGTTTTTATCATTATCCTGGAAGTGGGTAATTTCATGTCGTAAACGCGCAAATTTATGAAGACCTGTTCAATTACTTACGTATCCTTTTCCTGATAGGGTAGCTACGTATGTTCTCAACACCAAATATACAGTAGTCACTCAACACTTGGTACAAGGCCACCACTCTCGATTGTGCACATCCCACCTTTCAAGAGCTGTTTTATTGCGAATTATTTGGAGGTCATACGAGTGCTGATGCCACGAAGAGAAAGAATACCCAGTAAATTTTGAGTGGTTGTTGGCATTTAGAAGGACATCTAGCCTTAAAAATATTGCCAAGGTAGTAACTGGACAGCAATGAAGCTCTGTTTCTAGATTGTCAGATGGTATCCAAGCGGCCAAATCAATGCTTGCATGGAATACAGAGGTTGAACACTGATGCTGCTGCTACAGCTGCTGTTGCTGTTGCTGCTGTTGCTGTTGCTGCTGATGATGATGCCAAAAAGGTTTTTTGAATCATTAAAGAAAATTTTCGAAAGACATCTCCAAACTTGTTGGGGATCTTGATCGATGTGATGCTGTCAATAATAAAGTTGTTGGTCTTAAGAAGAATAGTAGTTGATGAAACTCTTGATGTTTCCAAAAGGAATCACAAACATAGAAACAGAATAGGATATTAAGGTGAAAATATGTGTATATGTGTATGCAAGAGCGTATCTTTCACTGGCTCTATGTCCTTCGCTTTATCTGTATCTGTATGCACAGTTAAGTCAGTGAACTCGCAAAATTGACAGCACGTCAAAGTAAATGCTCAGCGGCATTTCATCCTATCTCTTCTATTAACTCGTGTCCCTCCGATGTAGCGTTTACCTTTCATTACTTCGGGGTCCAGAAGATAAAATGCCAGTCATGTACCAAGGTGGATGTAATCGATTTATCTTTCATTACGTATAGTCATTTCACTGCGGCCATGCTGGGGTACAGTCTTTTAAAAATTTAGTCGAATGCATCGACCTCCGTACTCATGTTGTTTTAAAGCTTCGTACTTATTATATCTTTTCTTTTGCCGAATCACTAAGTTACCGTGACGTAAACACACCATCACTGGTTTTCACGCGGTGGTGATGGACAAATACAGACACAAACTCCACACACGTAAAAATGTATTCGACGAGCTTCTTTCAGTTTCCGTTTACCAAATCCACTCACAAGGCTCTGATCGGCCCGAGATTAGAATAGAAGACACTTGCCCAAAGTGCTGCGCAGTGGGACTGAACCTGGAACAATATGGTTAGAAAGTAAGCTTCTTAACCCACAGCCACATCTGCACCTATATAAAAAATTAAAAAAACATGCGTCTCTGGATGGGCGCCCTTCCCGCCCAAAAGTTCTTGGCTATGAACTCGGCAGCAGATCGGAGTGGTGTGGTCTCCATCTCAAATACGCCAGGAAAACTGGGTAATAGGCTTATGAATTCTACGGTTCAAGAAAAATTACTGACAGGCACACGTGTGTATGTGTGTGTGTGTGCGTGTGTGAGTCTGTGTGTGTGTTTGCGTGTGTGTGTGTGAGAGAGAATCTGTGTATATATGTGTGACTCTGTATGTGTGCGTTCATCTGTGTGTCTGTGTATGGGTGTGTATGGGTGTGGGTGTATGCGAGTTCATATTATTGAGTTTGCTCCTTATAGGATGCGCGAATGTGTGTATCTACCCATGTGTATGGGAATGATAACATAATTGTGTATACATAAGATTGTAGTTCATAATATATCATACGCCTAAGGCAGCGAGCTGGCAGAAACGTTGGCACGCCGGGCGAAATGCTTAGCGGTATTTCGTCTGAGTTCAAATTCCACCGCGGTCAACTTTGCCTTTCATCCTTTCGGGGTTGATAAATTCAGTACCAGTTTCGCACTAGGGTCGATCTAATCGACTAGCCCCTCCACAAAAATTTCGGGCCTTGTGCCAAGAGTAGAAGAGAAAAGAATATATAATAGGTCAGTATTTGTGCATGCAT
>NC_068997.1:22543763-22548080 GCF_001194135.2 Octopus bimaculoides
TATATATATATATATATATATATATATCGTACTGGGTTATATGGATTATATTGCGTATTTCTTACCAGAATACGGGTATACGTTGCGTAATTTCAATTACATATCAAAATTGGTATTATTTATAAATACCCACTGTTGAGGTGAATGATATAATTAAGGTATAAATATAAAGAAAAGGTTATAAAATATCATAGTAAAATAATGAACACTGATGTCCCTCCCCTTCTAATCTATGAATTAATAGTATCTACATAATAACAAATGGTAAAACGTCCATTTTATGTATTTTCATGTTTCCAGTCATACTCAATAGGGCTCACACACACGCTCACACACACGCTCACACACAACACGCACACTTATATATAAACACACGCACCCTTCGGGTATGACTGCGCTATGTTTGTTTGTTTGCTTTCTTTTTTTGCTTATATGCATTTTACAGCATTATATATAGTATATATATATATATATTACAGTGATGTATTGTGTTTTCCGAAAGTAAAATAATATTGCTATACTATTCGAAAGTAATATTACATAAAATCTCATTTTATTATTAACCGCTATAATTATAGTTTTTTCTTATTCTCCATATTAAAATTTTCAGAGTTATATATATATATATGTGTGTGTGTGTGTAAATAACATATACGTACATATATATGCATACATACACACATATACATGCACACACACACACACGCACACACACACACACACACACACACACACACACACACACACACACACACATATATATATATATATATATATTACATAATACTATGATTATTATTTATAATACGTATAATCTCGTTCGTCATGGATGAGTTACTTGGTATATTCTGTTTTATTAAATCCCTTAAATGTTATTAAAATGTATTTTTTATTTTCATTTTCCCTCCACTGTAATTTCAATTTCACTTAAATCTATGTACTAGTGTACGAAAAGAAAAGTGAACAAATATAGAATGACCGCTTCCCAACCAAACGTTATCCCTAAAATCTTTAGAAACTGTAGACGTTTTTCGTTACCCGGAACCAATTTTTAATTGCATTGACCAATGATGAATATCATCGCAATATATTTATGAGACCATGAAGGAACCTTGATCTAATCAGACAACCAGTTAGGAATAGTGGTTACATCACCCTCAAATCAAATTTAATTTCATTAAAAATATACGATGGTGAACTAAATGTAACGTAGTTCTAAATATCTCCCAGACAATCTCGGGAAAATATCCCAAACAGTACAAAACACAAACGATTTTTTAAGATTCTCCTAAGAATGGAAACAGTACGGTCCGAACAGAAAGGTTTATGTTCATTGTATGTATATATTGTATGTATGTATATATAGGTATGTATGTATATATATGAGTGTGTGAACGACAGAATAAATACTAGGGGTCGATTTATTCGACTAAAGGCGGTGCTCTAGTATGGCCGCAGTCAAATGACTGAAACAATTAAAAGAATATGCATATTTTGATGTCAATTAAGATTTTTTTTTACTTCGACTTGTGTCGGTTCTTTGACTGCGGCCATGCTGGGGTTAAGCTGGGGAATTGCTTTGAAGAATTTTAATCAAAGGAATCAACTCCATTTTTTTTTTCAGTTTTTTTCTTTTTGAAGTCTGGAGCTTATTATATTAGTCTCTTTTCAGCACCGCTAAGTTACGGGGGAGCAAACACTAGCGCCAGTTTTCAGGACCCGTTTGCTGTTCTGCTTATGTCATTAAAATAGAGAGAGAGAAAGAGAGAGAGAGAGAGAGAGGAGGAAGAAAGAAAGAAAGAAAGAATGAAAGAAAGAAAGAAAGAAAGAAAAGAATGAGTGAGAGAGAGACTAATAAACTACAATAATTCAAACAAATTTATCAATGAAGTCTTCACATAGGTGTAGTCGTGCATGTGTAGTAAGAAATTTGCTTCCCAACCATGTGGCTATGCGTTCAGTCGCACTTCTACTATAGCCTCGGCCCGACAAATCCTTGAGAAGGATCTATGTAGAGGTAACCTAAAAGAAGCTCTTCATATATACGTGCGTAAAATGTTGGGTGTGTGTTTGTGTTTTAGTGCCCCAATAACTGAACATTTCGGTAAGACCGACCGATGAAACAATAACGATGCTGTAATATGTACTGGAGTCCATTTGTTTGTGTAAACCCTTGAAAACATTGCTACAGCCTGGCCGTAATGTAATGACTGAAATAAAGAACCAAATGATTCTTTGATCCTCTACGTTTAGTATTTACAAACTAAGCAAACCCAGCAAACCCAGCAAACCCAATGTTGTTGATTCCGTTATCAGCAATAACAAGTTTTTATAACATAAGTTTAACCAGTGTCGTCTGTCATGTAACGCGTAACTTGAGATGCTATTCATATGAAACATAATGCTGTTTGGGGATAGCAGTATCTTATCCAAACGGTAGAACGACGAACAAAAGGTCTTGTTGTATATAATTACATACCCATTAAAGTTCTTTATGAGTCAAAAATTCTACTGAGATCAACATGGCGAGACCACGTAGAGGATATCTCGATTGCTCGATGTTTGTCTCCTATGTCTTAAGTGAGAAATAATTATAACTTTCAGTTAGGAGCGGTCAGGGGCCAGACCATTAGAGCGCTGTAAAAAATTCTCTTGTGGTATATAGTTTCAGCTGAGATGGAATCCTGTCCGGGTACATTTTGTTTTCCATCTTATTCTCCCTGGGTTTTTTTCTTTTTTTTCTTTTTTTTAGTTCTTCATCATGTGGTTCACTCAGAAATATTCACCTTACCCTTGTTCGGCCATTAATGCTTTCGTTTTGATATAAGCATGCATGTTATTTCCTAACGAAATTGTGTATTAGACTTGCTCAGTTACATACATATATGTGTGTGTGTGTGTGTAAAGAAAATAAGAGAAGGTAGAAAATACTAGAATAATCTTATCATGACTACATCGTGTAATGCTTAGTACCGGTTTCTGTCTTTTCGACTTTTTTTTAACTAAGAGTAAAACGAAGGTGGATATTAATTAAGACGAAAAATAATTAAATTGAAGAATTTGAACTCAGAACGTAGCGGCAGACGAAATACCGCGAAGCATTTAGCCCGGTGTGGTAACGTTTCTGCCAGCCCGCCGCCTTCGACAATATTAGAATATTAGCTTAATGTGTATTGTTTACTAATCCTCAATTCTACTCTCATAAAATTCCATATATCTGAAGATTTCAGCATATATTAAGCTTTCAAGCACATAGCTAGCTAGCTGGGTAAATAGACAGAAAGTTAGATAAAGGGAGAGAGAGAGAGAGAGAAAGAGAGAGAGAGTATATACATGTATGCACTTGGATCGTTTGTGTGTGAGTGTGAGCGCGCGCGTGTCTATATGTATACACAAAACAAACGCATAAAATTTACACGCTTAATTGCTTTATTTCTATTTAAGAGGTAATGGAAATCAAGTGGGAAACAACTATAATTATAAATGAATAAATACACACACACACACGCACACACATATAAGTGAATATACATATACGAAACTATATGCATATACATATGTATTTACATATGTCTTCTCTCAATTCACACCCGCTCACACTGATTCTGCATATATGTGTGCTGTACTATATAAATAACTCAGCATATATATATATATATATATATATATATATATGTGTGTGTGTGTGTGTGTGTGTATGTATGTGTGTGTGTGTGTGTGTGTGTGTGTATAAGTATATAGTGGCGTGCATGCGGACGTGTGTTATGTTGTATCCCATTGTTTCCTCTCAAACACATCCTCTCCTAAATTAGATAATATATAACAAATAAAAAACAGATTACGAACCAATCACGTAGCATGATTGAAATAATAAAGAGGTTCAGTCAGAAATCAGAGTGTGAGCAAAGTGAAAGTAATTCGCTTCAGCACTGTTTGGCGCGGGAAAAAAAATAACAAGGACAAAACAAACATAAAACATAAAAAAAAAACAAAAACGCATCCCCCCATCACCAAACTCTGACGTTACTAGCTACGACGGTGCAGAGTGATAAATGCGAAAATAGAATGATCAAGTACTTTAGCATAGTAAAAGCGCAATTCGATACGAGTTAAGTGATATAAAAAGGATATAATAAAATGATAGATATCATTGATATTGCCATAGGTTTATGATTCTGCTGACAGAATATATGGCTTCTTTTGAGTTTCTTTCTGTACGTGTCCTAATTTGAAGTCACTTTGTTCTATTGTTAATAGGTTTGTTTTTCTTTCATACATGCATAGAAAAAAAAAAAACATTTTTGCATGGCATATATA
>NC_068997.1:22548441-22553552 GCF_001194135.2 Octopus bimaculoides
ATATATATATATATATATACATACACGCACACAAACGCATACATATACACTTGGAAACGTATATATGTTTTTGTAGATTACGTATATTCACAAATCTATGTTTATACATATTTATGCTTATGTTTGTATTGTAATTCTCCTTGTGTGTGTGTGTATGCGTGTGTGTGTGTGTGTGTGTGTGTGCATGCGTGTGTTTGTGTGCGTGTGTGCACGCTTGCGTGTGTACTGCGTTTTCTCTGGATTCTCTTCATGTGCAATCCACAGAAAATTCTAAATCTTCATATTCCGGGTAGCATTATAAGTTTGAATCTAACGGTTTGGAGTTGGGTTATTGGAGAAGTGTTAATGTTCAATTATTTTTATAGCATGTTGACCGATCGCTATAGCCGCTGTAGACTTAACTTTCTTATATCAGTGACAGCAGATTGTCTCTACGCATGAAGACTGTTTGGCAGTCAACCGTGCTTTGCTATTCTTTATATATCGTCCATATATTTAACTTGATCCAAAGAGTTCCATTCACGATCAGAGAGCTTGCTTTTTTTTTTCTTTTCTTTTTTACTTATTTTCTATACTCATATTATCGACTGTATTGTCTAGCGTTTGCATATTTCTTTAAGACAGCAAATTATGATTGGAGGTGGATTTAGCTGTTATTTTTAAACATTCGAACGACATTCCGTACTCATCTTCATTGGTGGTTCAAGAGTCGCTCATGTTGTTGTTGATGTGTTGTGTGTTGCTGTTGTTTATCGTGATTTATTTCCACATTATTCATGACTATAAAACTCTATGATCCAAACACATTTCAGCTGTAATCTTCCCGGGTTTCCGCTCAGTCTTGCTACGTGTATTGTGTGTAAGATGTTTCCGTATTGTTGTTTTGGCGCTATCTGCTTGGCATAGGTGATTACATGACATCATACGTTTAAATGCTGCTCTCGTTCTTTCAGTCTACCCCGCTCTTAGGCACCACTTTGAAGGGTTTTCAGTCGAATAGATAGATAGATAGCAAGATAGATAGATAGATAGATAGATAGATAGATAGATAGATAGATAGATAGATAGATAGATAGATAGATAGATACACTGACGGACAGATAGACAGACAAACAGATAGGTATGTATGTATGTATTCACGCATGTGTATGTTTGATATATGTGTGTGTTTCAGCGAGGTCATGGGGGTATGTTTGCCTTCGGTGCCAAAAGCAGTTACCAAAAGAGGCTGAATGTCCATTAAGATGTGTCAAAACCTTAGTGTCAAGTAGCAGGGCCCAAGCTTTTCTTGATGTTGTATTACGTTCGCATCTCATTTTCTTTTCCGAAATGTTTTACAAGCAAATTTAATTAGTAGAAACATTACCTGGTATTTGGGAACAAGTCTCCCCAAATCCCAAGATACTGCCTTAGAAATCTTTTACAACACCGGAAGGCACTCTTCTGCAGGATCGACAAGAAGTGATTCAATATGACAATCTCATAGGTAGCTTTTCGAGTGTGGTTTCAAGTGCAGCAGTTACCATTTGAGCAACTGCTGTCTAAATCTCCCACGATCTTTCCGGCTTCCCGACTAGGTCCTGATATATCTCATCATTTTCAGTTTCATTGGTATCAACTCTCTTATCATATGGTATTGCAAAGTTTACGATCTTACAATGTTTATTTATTTCACCTTCTGTAATCATATTTGGTTTCTTGCTCCAATAGTATAGCTAGTCTTTAAGTGGAAGCCACATAAAATTCTTTAATCATTATTATTTTCCTAGATTTCCAATAATTTTACTGCAGAAACTTAGCCAATACACACTACCGGTTAATAAATCAAATATATACCTTATAGCAGGCATTCACATATAAATAGAGTTTAGTATCAGTTGATGCATATGTAACAGTATCAATGAAATTTTTCCAATATGGCTGCCAGCAAATACGCTGTCATCAAGAAACTAGTTAGATTAAAACAATCAATATTTGTTCATAATTTCAAATACGTGGTATAATTCAAATTACATCACACATGCTTGATATGTCACACGGAATATATCCTCCAATTGCCTTGCTTGGTTTTAACAAGACTGGCGTCAGTTTTCAGCGGAAATCTAAATACTGACAAAATTATAATTTATAATTAACGTTATCAAGTGGGAACAAAGAATATCTAGTTGTTCTACTCGAAATGGATGAATGCAAAGGTATATGTCATACGTATGAAGCCTGCACTCCTGCCAGACAGCTATGACATGTCGGAATATTATCTATTGTTGGCGTACTATCCTTCCTCCTCTCTCTCTATTTCTCTTGGTTCGTCTTAGATTTCTCCCACCATCTATAAATACTCATATGTACATACGCATAAACATACAGACACACTCTCTCCCCTCTTTCTCTGTCTCTTTCTCTCTCTCTCTCTCTCTCTCTCTCTCTCTTTATATATATATGTATGTATTCTTACTGATATATACATACATACACATACATGCAAACTGCAACGTGTAGCCCAGTCGTGTTTATCACACACACACGTATATATATGTACATATATATATGTGTTTGTGTGTGTGGTGTGTGTGTATGTATGTATATATAGAAGATATATATATATATATATATATATATATATATATATATATATATATATATATATATATATATGAGAAACAAAATGGAAATAATGGTCATTACATATTTTATCTTCACTGGAGTAAATTCGGCTTACAGCTGTTTCCAGTGGTCATTATAAGTACGTTACAGACAGGTTTACTCAGTTGGTCTATTGATCAATTGAGGTAAATGGAACGACCTATGAAAATTAATGCTACTTTTGTCAGAGCCATTTCTGGTTATATCAAGCAGAACGCTGGAGGAATGGTGATTGTAAGTGGAAGATGGCATAAAGATCGGAGGAAGGCAAGTTACAAAGAGGTGGAAGTAGGCATGGAGATGGTATAGAAGTCACTTGCTAGCCGTTGTATTGCCAAATTTGGAAGAGGGATAATAATAATAATGATAATAATAATAATAATAATAATAATAATAATAATAATAATAATAATAATAATAGTAATAATAATAATAATAATAATAATAATAATAATAATAATAATAATAATAATAATAATAATAATAATAATAATAAATGCCTTCTCATGCAGTAACCAGGTTTTCATGGTTTCTCATCTTAACTGATTGGAAGTTTTATCATGTACATTGTTGGTCTTGGTATAAAAAATGGTCTACAGAAAATATTCTGCTCAATACTACAGATTTGCTTCTCAGTTGTTTGACTTTAACCACTTGAACATGTTCTTTAGTGGCTGACGATATGTGCAACTCTGATCACGGGCAGACTATCGGGAGAGCATCATAGCCATATGTTGAGAGGAGTTTGTTTGGGGTTTGGATAATTCACCTTTGAAAACATGAGTCTTTCGTTCAACATCCTTAAGCAACCCTTATTCAGGAACCTCTTGAGCGGGTTGAGATACTTGACCTGAAGAAAATTTTAACTTGGTTCCATCTGCAAGGTCATGTGCGGTTACTCTTGATATATTATCACCATATCGCGCACATATGGTTGTGATGCATGTACCTGGTGTACCCTAATCAGACGGGTACTCATGGTGGGTATACTGGGCTTCGTATATTTTACACCAGCGTCACTTTGGTGGCATGCACTGCTCTCTCACTCAATAATAATAATAATAATTATTATAATAATAATAAGTAATCGCTTTATTACGTAACTTTAAGTTGCTAGATTCCAGCTCCCGTTGTTTAAATCTACCAAAACTAGGGCATGCACTGAATCAAACAAAATTCGAACTCATTAAAAATTCATATTTCCGTTTCCAGCCCGACACCACGAAGCAGCGTCAGCTTCTGTTTATGTAAATGCTTCTGCAGTAGGATTCATAGCTTACACTACTGCCACAATAACACTAAATAACACACAAGCGAAGCAGCGGCAGCAGCAGTATTGCAAGATATGTTCCATTGATCTTCGTTGGATCAAGAAGAACAGAATAAGCAACATTAGCAGCAGCAGCAGCAACAGTCTTAGCGGTGATAATAGTAACGGAAGCTGCGGCAGTAGCAGTAGTAACCTATATTGTTTAATTCGATTTCCAAACATTATATGTGTTAACGGCTATTTTAATCGTTGCAAGTTTCCATATTGCCTCCCGCTTATTTTCTGACTAACATACAACAGAAGTATCCATGCGAATACATACATACATACATACATACATACATACATACATACATACGTACTCTCTTGAAAGTTTATAAATTCTTTTGAGATCAGTAATGTTTGTGTGTGTAATATCCAAATATATATTTTCTTCCGGTGGTAGGTAAAAATCAAAGAATATATATAGCTGGTAATTAAATTAACTTTGAGCCACAAATCAAGACTTTACATCGTTTACGCAATTATACTATATTTTGTATCTGAGGTTTTTTAATTCGTTACATTTTAGTGAAAGTAATACAGTGGCAAAAGTAATATAGTGACAAAATTTGTAGTCAGATATGTTGAACTTTTAATTTCCTAAGTACTTAACCTATTACAGAATTACACGGATGCAAGGAGTTTCATTTTTAGAGAAATATTTGTCACATATAAGAATTTATATAACAGGATACAGAAAGATATTATTTTGCAAAGTATATTGTGGAAGAATGCTCTGGAAGAATGTCTGCTAATTACTGAGTCTATTCCAATGAAATCATTAAAATTATTTGACAATTCATAATAGAGATCTTTATGAAAATAAGGTGGTAAACTAGCATAATAGTTACTGGGACGGAAGAAATGATTGGCGGTTTTTCTTCCAGTTCTTCTGGCGATTTTACCTTTCATCCTTTCGCGGTCGAAAACCGGTACGGATGTCCGAAACTGACCATCACCACTAATTTGCAGGCGTTTCGCCATTATCAGAAAGAATTGTCTAAAAGAATAAATGAATGATTTGTCTCTAATTCAGACAGAAGACCAAACGGTTTCTACATTGGGTATAAATCAATTGAATAGATTATAGGATTTCATTGTACATTAATAATTAACCTGGAAGTGTACATGGTGGGATTTCATCTCTGATATATAT
>NC_068997.1:22553749-22555871 GCF_001194135.2 Octopus bimaculoides
ATAAGTATTCCCTAAGAATTAAGGCACAGCAGCATTTAAGAGGCCATTTACGTTAAGTATTATATGTGCGTGTGTGTGTATATATGTGTATGTGTGTACAAATTTATATATGTATGTATTTATACATATATGCAGATGTATATATATATATATATATATATATATATATATATATATATATAGATAGATAGATAGATAGATAGATAGATAGATAGATATACGAATATATGTACATAATTATGTATAAATACATATATATGTATGTATATATACATATGCATGTATTTATACGTTGAATACGTATATGTATCTATACACATATATGCATATATACGTGTGTGTGTGTGTGTGTGTGTGAGGTTAACGATATATCCTATGTGTTGTTGGGTTGTATAATTACATTAAACCAACTTTCTAGCATTCAACGTGCAGACCGAACTAGAAGTTGGGGCACCATTTATGCCTTTTAGCTGTAAATAATTCTTTTCAGCGGAAGAATGTAAGGATCGTTGTTGGATTCTTGGTTATGATATGTAATATTTTAATCTATTTTATTGTGCTCTGTAGTTGAGTTTAATAATAAATAGATCAACAGACAATTGAATCATGTAACCAGTCAACAATGGCATTAAGTTTCCAGGTTACTGAGCTCGAAATATTTGGTAATATTATACTTTTCCCTTATATTCTATTCTGTATTATCTTATTCCTACCTATATATATATATATATTAGTGTTTGCGTGTATCTGTGTGGCGTCGAATGTGTTTGAGTGTACGCTTTATTTTCTATGTGCTTATCTGTTACACATGGATACGATTCAATTATTCATTATATCGATATCACTGAAAATCATGTATCCGGTTCGTTTAAATGGTCTGTGACCATTACGTAATATATGTATGCATATGAATAACATATCTTTATATACATATCTACACATGTATCTACGTGTATTTGTACGCGTGTATGTATTTTATGTATGTATACTTAACGTTCGTACCTACGTATGCATTTTCACATTCGCATGTGATATACGGATATCCTTTTAATTTGTATTTATATTTTTATATACCTTCACAGTTGTGGCAATGCTGGATCATCACTTCCATATTTTGCCATTTTCAATCAATGACTACGTATAATGCTGTATTGCAAACCATTTATTCATATGAAAAAATATTTTGCATACATAGAAGCCAAACATCGTGTAAACAAATTCACTTCCTGAAGAAACCGCCGAGAGGAATCTTGAAGTTGCAGTGACCACTAACATAATTAATAAATCTTACGATGCCAGTACCATAGTGTCCCATCACCATGTAATATGTGTGGTTTTCTCTAAATTTTATTGATTAACAACACATTGTATTACGCATATATGCATATGATGGTAGTTTCTTCGTGACCAGAGATCATGAAGAGGAGCGGCTCACTCTCACATCCTTATGTAAAACGATACTTGATGCTGTATGTATTTTTGTCCGGCCTACGCTTAGCTGTCTTAAAGTAAGTGTCAATCCACGTCATCTGATTCCACGCTGTGGGCTTAGACACACAGTGGTCAAGCTGACTAAGACGGGGGTGATGTAGGTTTCTGAATTGTAGTGACATTCACATAATAGATTTGCCTTAAATTGCTGGAGAGCTCCACCTACACATGAATTATCAGAGGGTGTCAAAAAAGAGAACCGGAACACGTGAGCGTATCCACTCCTTGATTTGCTGCCGAGGTTCGATCCGTTAGTCGCTTCCTTTCCATTCTCAGGGCACTCACGAAACAGAGAAGGTAAAAGTATAAATGTGTGTTGCACATATATATAAGAATTAGTCAAAAGGCGTTTACTAGACACACACAGATAAGTGCGCTATCCGATCAAATGCAAAATCCGATATAAACAACGGGAGGACGGAGTCCAGGCAAACAACAATTAACAGTGGACAATTTACTTGTCGGGCTGTATATATACGAGGGGATTCTTTCAGTTTCCGTCTACCAAATCTATTCACAAGGCTTTTGCTGGCCTGACGCTAGACAGTTGCACAAGGTGCCATGCAGTGGAACCGAGTGGCTTGTAATCAAGCTTCTTACCTCACAGTCACTCCTGCGCCTATATATATAT
>NC_068997.1:22556301-22559238 GCF_001194135.2 Octopus bimaculoides
TATTCCGGTATAAGTGTCAAATTATTGCTACTCCGAGAGTGGGCGATATTATTGTATGATATCCATAAAATTTTGTTCATCACTTCATAGGTGTGAGATTCTACGCCAAACGTTTTCGACTAAGTTCCTGGAATTTATCCAGGGTGCTTGAACTGTGAGTATATATTATAAATGCATGGATTTACTTTTGTGAAATGTATAATGAATTACTGAAATGTAGACTAACACCATGATTGAATTGGAATCCTATGTAATATGTTACATTAGGTTTTTGAAGATAAATTGGTGCTCTTTTTGACAGACCAGTATTAAGCTTGTCTGAAATCTTCAGAATGTCAGCAAAGGCGGAATTGTTCAGTGAAGTATGGTGAGGTATTAGTAAAGTATTTCTCAATGAAGATCTATCATTTGCACATCTATTGAGTTTTCTATTTTCTTGAGTAGCTACAATTTATGTTGTTTGTGTAACTCTCTCTGTATATATATATATATATGTCTGTGTGTGTGTGTATGTGTGTGTGTGTCTGTGTCTGTGTGTATGTATAAACATTTGTATATACATGTGTATCTTTATGTATACACACACACACACACACACATACATATATATATATATATATATATATATATGAGTGTATGTGTATATACGTATATAATTTCACATTTAAGATTTTTACATCAAAATTCAACGCTCATAAAACACCCAAAATCCAGACCTATTAAAGAAAATAATGTAATGTCTAGCAGATATCGATCTCTTTACACAATATAGGCGAAAACAAATGAAAAACAAAAAGATTTTACAGGACAAACAATTTAGTAGGCACATAAATCACTCCAATTTAGTACAATTCATTACAAATCATTTTATTATTATTTTTATTATTTATTTTTTCTTTTTGTCAATTTACGAATATAATGAACCAAATAAGATTCGTACCAATGACCGAGTCCTTAAGTAGTCGTCCAATGAGCATTAAATAGAAACCAGATTTACCGAAAAAGTATGAACACAAAGTTACTTTGCAGCCTTGTGTTTGCGGATTCGGACTCTTCGAAAATAAGAGAATATCACTATTCTAGCATGCTCTTTTTTCCGAAGTTGATCTGCTGTAATATTTCCTGACGTTACTGCATTGAATAAGGCGGTGTTGACCAGATTAATGACTTCCTCGAAGCTGAGATTCATCTGCGAGATGGTTCCCTGCCTGTTGACATTTGCCTTATGTACAGCATGGAAGGAACTGAGATCCATACGTCCATCAGAGGCACCAATAGTGATTGTTATTAATTTTCTGTAGGTTCTGTCTGTTAAAATGATTGGTTATGCTTACGAAGAACTACTTAATTTAATCCATAATTTTCTACGGCATATAATACTAGATATTTTGTTTTTAAATTATGCTGTGGTTGACAATATGGGAATCCTTTTTAACATACAGCTACAGGTGAAGGCGGCATGCTGGCAGAATTGTGTACCGTGATAGGGAAACTACTTGGCGGCATTTCGTTCATTTTTACGTTCCGAGTTCAAGGTTTATCTTACATTTGAACCTTTCGCAGTCGATGAAATAAATACCGGTTGATTTAATCGACTTAACCCCTCCCCCGAACTTGCAGAGCTTGTGGCAAAATTTGAAACCAATATCAAGTTGTAGGAAGGCGGGCAAAGTGCTTAGCAGCTTGTCGTCTGTTTTTGCGTTCTGAGTTCGCGTTCCGTCAAGGTCGACTTTACCCTTCAAAGATTTTGGGTTGAGAAAATAAGTACCAGTCAAGTACTGGAGCCAATGTCATCGATTTACCCTTCTCTCAAAATTGCCGACCTTGAGCCAAAATTTGAAACCAATATCAAAGTATATGCCAGCTATTTTAAACATCAATCTCAATACGCTTCAGTGATATCAAAGATGCTTTAAGAAATCGCTTTCATGAAAATCCAGTGCGAGATGGAATTTTGAAAAGTTCTCCCCATCTCATATATTATATAACTGTATGAGCAAAGAGATAGGGCAATATTTTATCTGCATGTGACGTTTTCTCGTTTTGAAAAGTGACATAATAAATTCACCTAGAAAATGATCCAGTATTTTTCTAGCGACTAGAGATTTTCAACAGAAAATAAAAAGATTTGCTATATGCAGAAAGGTATAACTTCGTTTGTCCATCTAGTTTATATACTAAGGGACAAATGAAATTTGAACTCGAATCCAAAACCTAAACATTAAAAAGAAAAAAATTAAAAAACTGTAAGGCCTTCAGTACTTCGCTAACCGATGCTACTAACCCGTTATATTCTCTAACACCGTATCTTAGATATCCACAAAGAATGGTATTATGAAAATTTTATGTCTGTTACTGTTACTCATACGTTCACCGTAGGTATTTTTTTCGCTTGTGAACATACCAGAATCCTGACCGCACTCACATAACACTTATTTTATGTTCAAATTAAAAATCACACACACACATACAAACATATCGAGGCTTATATACAGAAATATGGACTCGAATATAGTAACATTTAGCGCGTACCAGTCGAACTGCCGCTTCAAAACTGGAATGCAATCGTGAAGCGGTTACGATGCTATAACTTCAGTAGAAAAACATACTCATAAACCATTTACTGCCTACCTTCTCTATCATAACAATTTTACATCACCGTCTTAGTTCTTTCACTTTTCTCATTTTCCCCCCTTTACACATTCTATAAAATAGTAGCTGTTAGCCTTCAAATGAAATCTACGTGTGGGTGTTTGTTTTCACGTGTGTTTATGAGTCTATATATTCTTTACTACGCTAGGCACAAGGGTCCAAATTTTTTTTTGGAGGGGGGTAGTCGATTAGATCAACCTCAGTACGTAACTGGTACTTAATCTATCGACTCCGAAAGGAGGAAAAGCAAAGTCGACCGCGGCGGAATTTGAACTCAGAACGTAA
>NC_068997.1:22559497-22565702 GCF_001194135.2 Octopus bimaculoides
ATATTAAACAGAATATTAAGTTCACACATACGTTCACACACACACATTTGCACACACATGTACAAGGAAATGCAGGTGGTAGAGATAGTCATTACATTCCATGACAGTAATCAATGTTTCAGTTTGCGAATCCCGCATTTAATCTTTCTCAGGTCTATAAAATAATTACCAGTTGAACTCTGGGCTCGATATAATCGACCACCGAAAATGCTGGCCTTGAGCCTAAATTTGAAACCGCTATTATTGTTGTTGCTGCTGTTATGCCTTCTTACTATCGTGTCACATACCTCTTTGAACGTGGGCTTCATGTATGCCTTGATTATAATAGCTAATACAAACTAACATAAGTTTTCAATCAATACTCACTTCCGTACCATACTGAGCAGAATTCAAGTTCCAAACACTACTGGTTTCAATTTTATTTTCATTTATTTTTTTGGAGTGGATTACATAATTAAAATTTCTTCTTCTTCTTCTTCTTCTTCTTCTCCTTTAAATCTAGACAAGGATGCCATGCAGTAGCTCTTCCTGTCCAGTACACCTTAAGTTCAAATCCCTGAGTACCACTTACATACGGTTGCTCCTATATCAGAGATTTAAAAAGCAATGCAAATATATTTAGTATAGGCTTAAAAAGAATGATCAAGTGCGACCGACACTCATAAATCATATTGAGGCGACAGAATCATAAACGGAGAAAATGCATATCTGCATTTCTACCGGTCCGTAAAGGCCTGTGTTCAAATTTCACCGAGGTCAAATTTATGTTTCATTCTTTTAGGGTCGATAAAATAAAGTATCAGTCACGTATGATATCGACGTACAGCAATCACTCGCCATATTGCGGTTCACTTATCACGCCCTCAGTACATCGCGGATTCTTCTGGCTAATATATGTAAATTCATATCGCACACTCCTCAGTATATCGCGGGTAGATGAGTAAACAAAGAATCGCACATGCTGTATGGAAAACGAAATTCGGGAGGCGAGTGTGTGGAATTGTGTTGAATTTATGATAAATTGAATATATACAAATTATAAAAATGATTTTAGAAAATGTACAGTACTGTTTCTACTTCGCGGATTTTCACCTATCGCGGGTTGGGGGTGTTGGAACGTAACACCCGCGACAGTCAAAGGGATTACTGTAATCGACTTTTCAGCTCCCTCCAAATTCTGTTGGCACCCCTGTCAAGTGGGAATGTTGAGACGAAGGTCACTTATATGACATAAAAACTGGGTAACCGGCTTTATGGGATTTGGCACCCAAGACAAAAACGGTGTCTCCTCAGATATTGGTTTCTAAAATTTGGCATAAAGAAACAACAATTTCAGGGGAGGGATTAAATGAATTACATCGATCTCAGTGCTCAACTGATACTTATTTTATCGGCCACGAAATGATGTAATCCAATGTCGACCTCAGTGGAATTTGAACTCAGAACGTAAAGACGGACGAAATGGCATTAAGCATTTTGCCTGGCGCGGTAACGATTCTGACCGTTCACTGCCTTGACGATCTCAAATATTGAAACGATGGAAGTGTCCCTCTTGCTGATGTATGCTTTTCTGGCACTATATGGCCTAACGCTATCTCAGTGTTTTCCTACCAATTTTTATCTGTGGACCCGTTTGTTGACTATGTTATTCTGGTGGCTCCAGTAGTTATTCGATGTTTAAAAAATAATTTTATAGATATTTCTTTCAAAATTCCTGTTTTGTTATTCACTCATTCACTTGTTTAGGTGAAACTACGTTAAAAGTTTCGGAAAGAAACCTAACAGTTTCTTCGAATACATACATTTAGACCTAAAATTTTAAGAACCTTTAGAATACTGCTGTGGATCCTCAGTTTACTATTTTGCTGGCATTGACCCGAAAAATATTATACGGACAGCCAGGAGTCATAAGGATCCTGGTTGAAAACTACTGATCTTGCTCAACCTGTAATCACCAGTCAACTTCTTTAGAACTTGCTTAGGGCTATAACAAAAATTACAAAAACAATAACAAAGACCAGCAGCTTTGCATTCGGCTTTTATGCCAACGCATACCAGACATTCATATCTTTGAAATTATAGTTTTGCAGCCTGAGTATTTTTTTTCTTGTCTATTCCAATATGTTATACGGGGGTGGTGGTGTTAAACTTACGAGAACGCCTACATGCCTGTTTTTCAAACTCAGTGTAAACCTCCAGCGTTTTATAATTTGTCCTTATTATTACACCCCTCAACCGTCGCCTTCGTGGTACTAGAAGAAATCTTTAGAGGTGTTGTTGTTGTTCTTGTTGTTTAGCTAGACCACCTACATTACACGTCAGAATCAGTTCTATGAATCCATCGGATAGACGCAGTCACGATAGCTGACAAATTATTTTATGAGGTACACAAATTTATTCCGCTTGGCTCTATATCACCTCTTAATCTTGCAGAATACACGCTTACATTAGGGAAATCTCTGTATGTGTGTGTTTGCATGATTGCACTTGTCTGTATGTGTGTCTGTGCGCATGTGTTTGTTTGTGTGTGTCTGTGTGTATGTCTGTGTAAATGTAGGAGTGTAGTCGGTTAAGTTATGCGTCTCTACTTCAGTATGTGTCTACATGTCTTTCACCTACTGGTAGTAATCCGGCCAAACAAGGACGGGAATGCAAACTTTGTTACTTCTGCCTGTTTCTCGCTCTCTCGCCTGTTTTCTTTCTCTCATAAACATACAGTCTAACATACCTACAGACGCGTGTGTAATCCATAGATAGATAGATAGATAGATAGATAGATAGATAGGTAGATAGATTGATAGATAGATGGATAGATAGATAGATAGATAGATAGATACATAGATAGATAGACATACATATATATGCACACACACACACACACACATATATATATGTATGTAAACAAAGAAAAACAAACCAGACAGGAAGTAGAGTTGTTATGAAGAGAACAACATAGTGTTTCAGTCTGCGTCATTCGTCAGAGAATATCAAAATATAAGGAAGCCAAGAATGAAGTCTATACCTGATAATCTGAGTGGCTAGATACAGTAGTCTAATCACCCTTATATAGCCCTTGTTGCCTTAAATATAAAAAAGATGTAAGACTTAGAGAATATAGCTCAAGACATATCCCTAAAAATACAAAAGAAAATTAAATGGGTCGCTCACATTATGAATCTTAGGCCTTCGCGCTATGCGTTAACTTCAGGCAAGGTCTCAAGTTGTGAAGGTAAGATCAGCATGACTTCATAATGATTAACATCATGGCGATGTGAGGGACTATGTTGATTAAATCGAACCCAGTGCTCAATAGGTACTTATTTAATAACAATAACAACAACAACAATAGTAATAATCTTTTCTACCATAGGCACAAGGCCTGAAATTTGTGTTTCATGGTACTTAATTCATTGACACCGAAAAGACGAGAGACAAAATTGACATCGGCGGAATTTGAACTCAGAACATAGTGACAGGCGAAATACCGCTCTTTCGCCCGGCGTGCTAATGATTCTGCCAGATCGCCAACTAAATAATTATAATAATAATGGTTTCAGATTTTACCACAGGAGCAGCAATTTTGGGGGAGGTGGCTCGTCGATTGCATCGACCCCCAGTGTTTAACTGGTACTTATTTTATCGACCCCGAAACGATGAAAGGCAAAATCGACGTCGTGGGAATTTGAACTCAGAAAGTAGCGACGGGCAAAATACCGCTAAACATTTCGTCCAGCGTGCTAACGATGCTGCTTGCTCGGCACCTTTCTTAATAATAATAATAATAATAATAATAATAATAATAATAATAATAATAATAATAATAATAATAATAATAATAATAATAATCCTTTTTACTGGAAGCACAAGGCCTCAAATTTAGGAGAAGCCATTAAGTCAATTACATCGACCTCAGTGTGTGGCTGGTGCTTATTTGATCGAACCCGAAAGGATGAAAGGAAAAGTTGACTTCGGTGGAATTTGAACCTAGAACGTAGCTCGGGTGGAATAATGCTAAGCATTTCATTCATGGTTCAATCGATTCTGCCAGCTCGCTGCCTTACTTGATATTTACGTTCTGAGTTCAAATTCCGCCGAGGTCGACTTTGTCTTTCATCCTTTCGGGATCGATTAAATAAGTACCAGTTACGCACTGGGGATCGATGTAATCGACTTAATCTCTCTGTCTGTCCTTGTCTGTCCCTTCTATGTTTAGACCCCTGTAGATAATAAAGAAATGAAAAATTATTATTATTATTATTATTATTATTAAGAAGAAGAAGAAGAAGAAGAAGAAGAAGAAGAAGAAGAAGAAGAAGAAGAAGAAGAAGAAGAAGAAGAAGAAGAAGAAGGATAAACATCGAATATCGAGCTTGTTCGGAATATACTAAATCGTACGATGGTTAGATATTGTATGTGCTTACTAATTCTATAGATATTAGCAAGAGGTTACGTTTGGGACTAGTCGACCATGGTGAATGTTGTCCATACGCTTTATGCGAAATTTGGACAGAAGTTGGATTGAAACATTGGGCTCCCTTTTTCAAAACACAGTCCATTTTTCTAGTTAGTCGCCCTAATGTCCAATGTCTTCATCAGTGTGGAATAATAACCATAGTAAATACCATGTCTATCTCAAAGAATTTCTGCTATCGTACCACTGACAGCATCGCATTTGCCATTATATCCAAAAACTATACTCATATAAATGCACACACGCACATGTGCACATACACACACACACACACACACACACACACACACACACACGCGCACTCTTGTACGTACGCATGCGCGCACGAACGTAAGTAGCAACGCACATACACACACACGCGAACAGACACACACGCGAACAGACACACACACAAACATGGAAAATGTAAGAAAATAACCGATTAATCACGAGAGAATTTATATTGTGTCTAGTTATTTCCAAAGAAATTAAGAATCTAAATACATATATATATTTATATGCATATGTACGTGTACATATGTATTTATATATGCACACAAATTATTTTGCATCTATACAAACGTATATGTATATACATATATAAATATATGCATATACATATAAATATATGTATAAACGTATATGTTTATACACAAGTATGCTTATATATATATATATATATTTGCGCGCCTGATTTTAGCAGGAAACAAATTTTTATTCCTTATATCATTTATATATTTCTCTATGTAATGTAAATGTATGTAACGAGGAGAATAAATAGCCAACATGTCATCATTATATACAACTCGTTGATATATGAAGTAAATTTGCTGTTGATTTATATTACGCGCCACCAACATCACCAGCAAAATCATGATGCCTCCTCCTTTCTTTCATTCTTTTTTTTTTTCCTCCAATTCATATTATTAGCAATTTTCATTCTGAACGATGTATGCAACTGTCGACGAAAGTTGCCTCGTCTTCGGCCGAAAGATATTTCGGTGATAATTAGATAATTTAATATATTGTTTTTACTAAAAGAAGTAAGTCTGTATGATCAACCCGCGAGAAACAGTACACAAATCTCCCTCAATTCACAATCGTTTTTTTTTTTGTTCAAGAAATGATGCCTTTGACCATGTCTTCTGGGTATAACGAACTTTATGAAAAGTAACTGAAGTCAAAGAAGCTTGGATTCTTAAGGCTGAAAAGTTTTTGAATTACAGGTGCATTTCATCTTACGGCGTGTAATCAGTTTAAGTACAGCTAACTTCACTTCCGAAATATTGTTCCTCACGAGAAATTAGCAAATGAATCGTGCCCATGCTAACCATGTATTAGATTCGAAACCTGGACATATATATATATATATATTTCGTTTTGGGATTTGTTTGCAAGATTCTTTATGTGAATTCATGTATTGAAGCACATTTTGTTGTGCCTGGGAAAGACCCATTATCTTTTACTGCCTTATTATTTAACAAACTCACCGGTTCAGTTCCTCTCATTTATTACATAACTCACCCGTTCAGTTTCCACTAATTTCCGCCCCGACATCCGAAACTCGGAGTTTTATTATGGCAACCCAATAATTGTCACATATTATATTACAGATAAATTCCTCTATTTGCATCATATCGAGGTCTCATTCATTCTTTTCTTATTATACCATTACTATTAATATATGTATATAAGTATGTATGTATGTTTCTATGTATATGTATATTAGACAAACGAAAGGAAAGTGCTCACAGC
>NC_068997.1:22565712-22584582 GCF_001194135.2 Octopus bimaculoides
TAAAAAAAACAATAACAAAAAAACAAAAAAACAACAAAGTGAGGACGTGATATGGATAGTATTATTGGACGCTCAGGAAAGGAAAGAGAGAGTGTATGACGTTTCGGGCGTAGCCCTTCGTCGGAAAGATGGAAAGTTCGGAGAATGGAAGAACGGAGAAAGAGGAAAATGGTACCGAAGCCCACGAGATATATGTATATAAGTATGTATGTATGTTTCTATGTATATGTATATTAGACAAACGAAAGGAAAGTGCTCACAGCATGTTTAGTGACTGATACAAGTCTTATTTAATTGAGTTTCACTAGGTTCGCAGGCATCTAACAGAGTTCCAGATCTTTTATGCTATAGAGTACCGAAGTAGATTCGGTAGTCAGTAAGAAGCAAGAGGGATTAAAAAGTCCAGGCAGCTATCTATAAAGCACTCTGTGTGAAAAAAATTTGGTTATATTTATACATTCAGACACATACGCAACTTGTGTGTGTTTGTGTGTGTGTTTTCGTGTCTGTGTCTGCGTCTGTGTGTGCATGCGTGCGTGCGTAACTATATAATACGTATGGTATAAACTGTAAACACGCATTTAAATCTTCTTCAATTAATTTTCAAATAAACATTAATAGATGTTGTAAAATTAATATATCGCCAGTTAAGTTGTTAATATATCTATAATGTGGAATTAAGACGAGACTCAACGCTTTCGGGGCTGGGAATCGGAGATGGATTTTAATTGCCCGCCGCTTCGCAATTCATAAACTTATTGAAAATATGACACATACACACATACACACAGACACACACAAGCACAAGCACTCATACACATACATACATACATACATACATACATACCTGTATGTATGTATGTAATAGTTACATGTATGTGTGTGCTCGCGCGTGTACATATATATATATATATATATATAAAGAGAGAGAGAGAGAGAGAGAGAAATAGGGAGAGCGATTAATCGAGGGATAAGTATTCATACATATATATTTAAACACACACATATATAGGTACACAGATACATACATACATACATACATACGTGTCTCTGTGCACAAGTATGCTTGTATATATGTATACATACACACATAAATACATTGTTCTTATGAATCTTTAATCAAAAGTAAAACCCTTTTCTCAATGAATATTAATCATAAATCATTTTCTATTCTGAATATTTTATATGGAATCTATAAGAAGAAATTAAGACTAATTTAAATTGAAGACACAATATATATTCTTACAGCTATATATTCGCATCAATTTACTCGCTAGATATATTGGTCTCTTTGTGAAAAACCCAAATGTCGATTCCCATGAAACAAATATCGCAATACGAATAATCATCTAGTATCTCTTGTAGCTTCTTAATGTGCTTATTCATTATATTGGAGTAATGAAAATAGTAATCAAGTGTCTCGAACATCAATCAATTGTACGTCAGTACAGCCTTAGAACAAGGTAAGACTCATATAATGTAAACTTCATAATAATAATAATAATAATAATAATCTTTTCTACGGTCTTGAAATTTTGGGGAAGGGGGTCTAGTCGATTACATCGATCCCAGCACTTGTCTTGTACTTATTTCACCGGCCACGAAAAGTTGAAAGGCAAAGTCGACCTCGGCGGAATTTGAACTCAGAATGTGCTGACGATTCTGCCAGCTCGCCGTCTGGCCGCCTTCTATGATAATAATAATTCTTTCTACTATAGTTACACGACCAGAAATATGGGGGAGGGGGATTGTTGGTCTTATCGAACCCAGTGATCCACTGGTACTGTATTCACTGGTACATATTTTATCGATCCTAAAAGGATGAAATGCAGTCGACCTCGACGGAATTTAAACTGAAATAGTTTCAAATTTTGACACAAGGGCAGAAAGCTCGGGACGGAGAGTGGGTAAATCGATTACATCGACCTCAATGGTTAACTGGTACTTATGACACTTGCACACCGTGTCATGCTGTGGGACTGAACCCGGAACTGTGTGGTTGGGAAGCAAGCTTCTTACAACACCCCCACTCCTATATGTTTATACGTATACATACACACGACCATAAGTACATACATCCACTCATGCGTGAAGTGGAAGTTTCTCTTCATCCAGTTCATGTATAGGTGGATGAAGACTCAGTAATTGCACGTGTGGTACTTTTTCTATCATTCCCTTTTCGTGAACCGCTAAGTTACAGTGATATAAATAATCTAACATCGGTGGATATACCGTGGTGGGGACAATGACAGATCCCAAGATGCACACACATCCATACATTGTCTATCTGTATGTTTTGTCCCTTTCTTGTATCACCTAACTCTCTGGATGTTTTGCGTCCTTGTCCCATTCTGTATTATACATGCATACAGACAGACAGACATGCATACGTACACTCTCTTACATACACGACGAGTTACCACAAGGTTTTCCTTTATGAATTTCACCGACAAACCACTGGTCGGCTCATAGCACTATTAGTAATCAAAATCCAAGGTACCATGATGTGGGATTGAACCAACAGATATGTGGTTGCAAAGCGAGCTATTTCGCCTCACAGCTATGCCTGCATTTATGTAAAGAAATAGTGTCGAGGAATACTTAATTATCAACCAGTCAACCAAAGTATAAGTTATTTCTATCCTATCCGGATTATATTAAAATCCACAGAAATATGAGTGACGTTTATATTATAGGTTGTCGTCGTAATAATCTCAGCATTTTCCATGGTCATCCATTTGAAACCACGGCGTTACCATAGTCGCAGTGGTTGTCGTCTTTTTCGATATTATCGAATTTGTTGAAGTTGTTATTGCAGTTAATGTTGTTGTTTTTGTTATTGTATAGCCATAATAAGTCTCTGATCGAGAATTCATATAAACAAAAAAAAAAAAGCCCTCCAACGTATTTATGGTATCAGTGACTACATATTAACTAACATACAATCTTTTACTTGTTTCAGGGCTTAGCTGAAAACATCGGCCCCCAACACTAATACTTTTTCTAAGCCTTGTATTTATTCTACCAACATATTTTAGCCGAACTGCTAAACTTTCGGGGACGTGAGCAAACCAACGCCAACTGTCTATTTCTTTAAAGCTCGCAGGTTATAATTTAAAGAAGGTTTTGCTGCTATAGTTTCTAGCTGATTATGTTACCATGTAGAAGCTCGCTAAGATATCTTGTACCGACTCTGTTTAAAATTCTCTATTCTTCTCATTTCACTGCTAAATTTATTTCCATATTTATTTGATACTACTATTAATTTTTTTTTGTTGTTGTTAATTACATTTCTTTGTTATTTCGTTATCTCACTGTCATCATCTTTCTAATTCCCTATTCTGTTTCTTACTATCTCCACCATCGTCAGCAGCAACATCATCAACAATGAGGTCATCGTCGTGGTCATCCTCATCATCATCATCATCATCGTCGTCGTCGTCGTCGTCGTCATCCTCCTCCTCCTCCTCATCATCATTATCATCATCATCGACAACTTTGATAAAGATAAACTCAGTGATGTGCATCGTTGCTGCGTTGTTGTTCATAATTCGTCATCTTTCTACATCTTTTTCAATAACATCAACAGCATCTTAATGATAATAATAAGAATGATGATGATGATGATGGAGAAAGCGGTGGTAGCGTTGGCAGCGACGTTGGTGGTAGTAGTGGTGGTATGGGGGCTACGGTGATGGTGGTGATTGTGATGATAACGATGACAATGACGACGTTTATGACGATGATAATGATGACAAAGGTGATGATGGTGATGGTGATGATGATGAAGATGACGACAACGACGACGACCATCACGAATATGATGACTATCGCTGACATCGCCGGCATCATCGACATTCTGTTACTGTGTAACCCCACCACTACCATGACCACCTCCACCACCATCACCCCTTCCACCACCATCACCACCTCCACCACCACCACCACCACGCCACTCTCGCATGTTAATGTAGCAATCTTTCAAGCACAATATCTGTGTTGTCAGTTTTATGAAGCCGGTGATATTGGTACCTCACACCGCCACCCCAATTTACACACACTCACGAACACACACACATACAACACACACACACACACACACACACACACAGATACACACGCACACATGTACGAGTCAACTAAAAATGCTCTTGGCGTAACATGCAAGAGTCCCACAGCTCACAGCATCTTACAATTGAAAGTGTAAATCGGGTAATGCACTTATATATAATGATAAAAGACAGGATGGTCAAAGATGGACTGGCTTTAAATATATAAATTCTCTTTATTCAAAGCTTACGTAGGGTCAGACTACAACGGAAACTCATTGGAGTATATATTATTATTAGTCACAACACTTTACTCAAAACAAATTCCCGCTTAGGAACGTTTTTGACTCTTCCTAAGTTTACACGTGCTTAATGAGCTTAGGAAGAGACCTTTGTCACGTGTTGATTTCTATTACATACACGGACACTTATACACACACACATATATGTACACACACACACACACACACACACACACACAGACACACACACACAACCACGCGCACACACACTCATACACGTATATATATAGACTTATCAATCTTCTCCATAGTCTTTTCTCCAAAGATGTTCGCTTCAGCTTTCCTTTCGAATTCTAAGCGACTGTTGTGTATTGTTCTGCACATCTATCACTAAATATAATATTTATTACATTTTCAATGAATTCTGACAGTTTTTTTTTTTCTCGAAATTATCACCAGAAGAAAGAACTTCACACACGCACACACACACACACACACACACACACACAAACACACTCACACACACAAACACACTCACACACACTACACACACGAAGTAATTACACCACGCACAGTAAGGGAGACCTTCGGTAACTAGTCAGTTTCGCTTCATCAAATTGAGATTTCTCTTCCTCACCCTTTATCTTAACGAACACATCTCTGTTCCTCTCACCTTCTGGTCTGTATCTTTTCCTTGTCATATTCATTTGCATGTGTGTGTCTGTGTGTGTGTGTGTGTGTGTGTGTCTGTGTGTGTGTGCGTGTGCGTGTGCCTGTAATTTAAGTTTATTTCTAATCATTTCTTTTTACTTTTTCTGACAATTTACACATTTTTTATTATTTTTATTTCCTACTTCGAACAATCTTCCCAAATTTTTATCATTTTACTTGTTTGTGTCTTAGTTAATTTATTTATTTACTTATTTATTATTTCAATTTTACGTTTTCACCATAAGCCCCACCCCCGCCTTCACCGCTTCCTGCCTATCTTAAACACTCTCTGACTCGCTAACTCATTCTTTCTTCATTCCTTCCAATCTCAAACACTCTTTGTCCATTCTATCACACCATAGTATGTCTGTTTTTCCATTTCTTACTTCCTTTCTTTTGTCTTTCTCTCTTACTACCCTGTCTATCTTTCTTTTTCTCCTTTCCTCCTCCCCCGTTCCTTTCATACTTCCTCTTCTTCCTATCTGAAACTATCATCCGTTTTTCTCGCAGATGCAGGTCATTGGCTGCAATGCTGTATCTTCTGACGCCATTTTGCTTCAGAAGAAATTTATGAACAGACAGTGATTCGGGGACGCAGGTGGAGCGTGGAAGGTGTAGAGATACAGGCTGGAGGAGGTGTATAGTAAAGGAGAGAAAGATAACTCTATATACCTATCCCTTCCCCGCTTACACTTATTAATGAACTGTCATAGAAATAAAGTATATTACTCGACATTATAGCAATTTCACTTTTTCCCATTATAAAAACGAACATGCATCTTAGAGTAATCAGACATATTCAAAATGGCTACTAGATGCATAGTAACTTCTTTGTTTTTATTTTCCTTGCGTTTTTTTATTATTATTTTTTTATTTTGACTTTCAGAAATTTATCTAAACGGGAGAAAAAGCCGATTTTCTAGGTCTTTCCTTGCAGTGTTTATAAGAAGTACGTTTACTCTTAGGTTTTTCTATGCGTGTGGCATTCTTCTGTTACTGTTCGTGATATGATAACGTTTTCTAAGTCGGTTATTGTAAAGATACAACTCTAAAACAACGTCTCGTTTCAACTACTTGTAAATTACCTGCTATAAAGTGGCTTTGCAACTAGGTACTTTCGGGTTCGTACCACTGCACGGCATGTTTTCTTCTATATCCCTAGACTTGTAAGTGAATTTGGTAGAAAAGAAGTTTATATGGCAGCCCGTTGTGCATGAATAAATAAATAAATATATATATGTGTGTGGAGAGAGAGAGAGAGATGTGCATATGTGCACGTAAATATGTGTATGGGCATATATATAGATATATACACGTCTGTGTGAGTGTGTACGTATGTAGATTTTACGAACGCAGAAGGTTTCTATGTATTGTAAGAATGTGGTAGCGAGTGTTTTTTATAACACGGTCTTAGGATCGCGGTTTCGATTTCCAGACCGCGTGTTGTGAGTGTTTATTGAGCGAAAACACCTAAAGCCCCACGAGGTTCCGGCAGGGGATGGTGGCGAACCCTGCTGTACCCTTCCACCACAACTTGCTCTCACTCTTACTTTCTGTTTCTGTCGTGCTTGTAATTCAAAGGGTCAGCCTTGTCACACTGTGTCACGCTGAATATCACCTAGAACTACGTTAAGGGTACACGTGTCTGTGGAGTGCTCAGCCACTTGCACGTTAATTTCACGAGCAGGCTGTTCCGTTGATCGGATCAACTGGAACCCTCGACGTCGTAAGCGACGGAGTGCCAACAACAACAACAATGATTCCTGAAAACATTTGTAAGATATATTTGGTATAACATCATTGATGTATGTTCCAATGATATGATAGGTGATTGGATGGTGCGTAAGTAGCTTTTTTTTTACGGTTACAAAACATAATCGGAGTGATAAGATCCCTTATCTTTTAGGTTACATTTCAAGAAAAGGGAATTCCTTAAATAGCCAAACTGACAGGACAAAATTACTTCCTTGTACGTGTACGTGTGTGGTATACGCAAGTGAGTTGTCTATGGATCGTTTTTTATTTAATTTTATCAGTAATGTGTGTGTATGTATATTTGTGCGTGTTTGCGCGTGCGCATGACGGAGAGGAGGAGGAGGAGGAGGAGAAGAAGAAGAAGAAGAAGAAGAAGAAGAAGAAGAAGAAGAAGAAGAAGAAGAAGAAGAAGAAGAAGAAGAAGAAGAAGTAACAAATATACCTTTTGAAAAGAATTCTTATCAACACGAGATCTTCGCGTACATATTGCACATTGAAGCAGCGATTTTAATCTGTTGGTATATATTTATTTCTGTGTTGTTCTGACTTAAATGCGAGATAGAACCATTCCATAGAAACATATCCTTATTCTGAAATACCTTAATACTTAAATTTGCAATATGCTGTATTAGCGATCAAATCCAAGGAATCCACCCCTTGGCAGACATGTTAAACGAAATCTTCTTTTTGCAGTTGTAGGTACTTATGCTACAATAAATGTTATTTTTGCAACGAAGGACTGTCCCAACGAAAGGACTTAAACTGGTCATAAACTAGTCGCACAGATTTCGGAAATGAGTAATACAAGTGTCAGTGTGAAGAGCATCATTGATTATGCCGTCCCCTTAGCAAGTAAACCAACCACTGTTTAACGCACTTTGGATTTTGCTGTAACTTCTCGAGCCCTTCTAATTAATAAACCTGAAAGCGGTAGCAGAAATAAAATAATTACAAATTTAACAGAATCTAAGGTCTTAGATTCTGCTCTGTTTTCCCTACAATATATCACTGCTAATCATAAATAACACCAACAGTGAAATGTCCAACTTGTAGTTACGTGATGTCTCCAAGTGAGACTTGGATCAGCTCGTTTAAAACAAAGTAACAATAATGCTATTAATAATAATAATAATAATAATAATAATAATAATAATAATAATAATAATAATAATAATAATAATAATAATAATAATAATAATAATAATAATAATAATAATAATAATAATAATAATAATAATAATAATAATAATAATAATAATAATTATTATTATTATTATTATTATTATTATTATTATTATTATTATTATTATTATTATTATTATTATTATTATTATTATCACCCTTTGTGCTCAAATTCCGCCAATATAATGATTGCCTTTTAGCATTTCGCTGTCGATGAAATAAAGTACAAGTCAAAGAAGTCGATGGCCTAAAAAATTCTTGATCTTCTGCATAACTTAGAAAATTTGAGCAATGGGCACGATGTAATTGTTGTATCCTTACCCCACCACCGAAATTTCTGTTTAGTATTTTAAAATTCTTAAAGGCGGTGAGCTGATAGAATCGCTAGCACGTCAGGCAACGTTCTTAGCACCATTTTGTCCGTCTGTACGTTCTGAGTTCAAATTCCGTGGAGGCTCACTTTGCTTTGCATCCCTTCGGGGTCGATAAAATAAGTACCAATTGAACACCGGGGTCGATGTAATAGATTTACTCCATCCCTCGAAATTACTGTCAATGCGGCAAAATTTTAAAGCAGTATTTTAAAATTCTTACAACAAATAATAAATGTGTAAATGAAGTTAACTGTCTTTGTGTTTTGTTGAAACGCTAACATATGTCTTCCCTGCTGCAGTCGTTTAAAGCAGTAGTTAGTTATTAATATTACTGCTGCAATAATTAACAATAATGATATTGATAACGTCAAGCACTTTATAATCAAAATGCATAATCAAAATATATTTGAATCGGAAATCACTCGGAGACAATAAACAGTATAGTCAAATTTCTGAAATCTTTTTCTGATCACAGCAAGATAATGTTTCGAACTCCTTTGATGGGAGTCGGTATGTCTGAAGATATATAGTGCAGGATTACTATAGAGATCGTTCACCCTATTACACAGACCGTAAAGAGAGGGCGCCACCGCCGAGCAGTTTGATCTTGCCGAACTGAATCTGTGACCCGCTTGTAATGGGTTCACAATAACATCATTAATTTCCGCTTTCAACACACGCAAAAAAGTATTTGGAATATGAGCAACCCACTCACTACCGCTCCTTTCGATGTTCAGCGTATTAATATCAACTTTATACCTCATGTTGCTGTTGTTGTTTTGTATTTGTTAAACCCTGATAGAGCGAGCATTTCAGCCGTGACAATCCCATCATTGACTCGCACTGCGTAGTGCAACGAAGAATCATATTACCCAAAGTGTTGTCTCGTAAGACAAAGACAATAATATGTCATATTTTGAGAAAGATTTAGCAGTTTTTGTTTGCCTTTCTTTGCATGTTGAGCAGTATCATAGACGTTTCCTTCTGTGTGGGCAGTCACCCACCTTTGAGGGATTACCCGATGACAGGGATATGAAATTTTAATAAAAGTACGGCTATATGTTAGAGCAATATACGTGTATGTATGTTTGCGTGTGTGTGTGTGTTTGTGTGTGTACATATATATTAACCACATAAATGTAGACATTTGTGTGTGCATTCAGGCAATCGTGCATGTATACTTTGTGTTCTAACACTAGCACTTACACAGACAACGTGCGTGTTGTGTTTATCAGTGCGTGTGCTACGAGGTGATTGGCAATGAAAAACAAAAATATGTGAGAGCCGAAGACAGAGACAGACAAAGTGTCCAAAGAAAATGTTAATTAAATGCGCCTGATTCAAAGAGAAGTTGACTGAAACAAGAATATATTCTTGTTTATAGTCGCCATTTTGTTCTTTTTCCAAGTGAAATTTTATTCTTGAAGGAGGTACAGGGCTAACACTTTGGAGGAGGGGAAAGTTAGTCGATTACATCAACCACAGTACTAAATGGTTACTTTTTTTTATCGATCAGGGAGGAATGGAGCGCAAGGTTAACCTCGGCAAGATTTGAAATTACAGCGTAAAGTGACGATAAACGATGCTGCAATGCGTTTAATCCGACGCTCTAACGATTCTACAAGATCGTTGTGTTACAGAATTATGAAAAATTGCATTGTCAAAGAAGTGTAGTAGGATCTCTAGACGAGAAGATGATATTGCCTCCAAGAAACATGATGTGAAGAGCACCAAAATATTTTCTACTCATATGCTTTTTAATACTAGCGGGAGAGAACCCTTAACAGGTCTGAAAGAGGAAAGGAAATATTGGGTGCATGTGTGTGTGTGTGTGTGTGTTCGTGTATCTGTCCTGTCTAAGTTTGTACGTTCAGATGTAAGCGGGGTGGAGAGCTTTGTCGTGTTACAGCACAAAAGTGGTTAAATTAGCCATTCGATAAATAAATATCGCTAAAATACTTCATAACTGATATATCTTCTAAACGATATGGAAGACTAAATATCCACTGACTTAACCCAGTAAAATTAAAAACATATAAGATTTTCCGCAAGTAGCAGCAGCAGCAGCAGCAGTAGTAGTAGTAGTAGTAGTAGTAGTAGTAGTAGTAGTAGTCTCTCATCAGCTATTTTCCTGTTTTTTTCTCTGTTATCCTATCTGTTGAGAATTTTATCTACTCTCTTCTCTTTAAACTTGCTCTGTTTTCTTTCTTCCTTCTCGCACAACCACCTCAATCTTTCCCTCTCACAAACAGTTTCTTTCTTTCCTTTTCCTTCCCTCTCTACCTCTCTATTTCTCTTTCTCTCACTCACTCTCTCTGTCTCTCTTTCTCTCTCTCTCTCTTGTTCGACCTTTGTTCATTTTTCTCTGTTTATCTTTTCTGTATCACTCTTATAAAATATTCATACCCTCCCTATCACCACCACAACCACCACCACCACCACCACAACCACCAACCTACTCCTCCACACAATGTTGTAATTATATTATTTTCTAATATTCTATCTTGTCCCCCAAAATTTAATTTCAGTATTTATTTATTGCATGAGTTTATTAAATTTTTGTAGCGGTGAGGGTGGGCAGGCGTATGACGGGAAAACAAAAGGTGACATTCCTAATTTTGGCTTAACTACCACTCCCACCACCACCACCACTACTACTACTACTACTACTACTATACTACAACCACAGCTGCTGCTGCTGCTGCTGCTGCTGCTGTTTCTGCCGCCGCTGCTGCCGGTGCTACAGCGTTCTTGTTTTCTCTTGTAGTCACTCTTGTTCTTGAAATTTCAGGAATCTCTTAATCTTTGTTATTACTTATCTTTTTCTTTTTTAAATAATAAGATTAATTTTCTCCACTATCACCCATAATGTCTTCCTTACAATGACCATCATCACCATCATTATCATCCGCCACCACTTGTATTCTCCTTATTCTTGATTTCATAATTCGCACCGCCACTGCCCGTATTATCACTAAATGTAATATTATCTTCATTTTATAATTTTTCGTTCTCTTTATAAATTTATATCTCAGGAATTTTATGTATCCGAATCAACGTTAAAAAAGAATTCAACTATATGGCACTTGATGAAGGTGCTACGTAATGGCACCTTGCGCAAATGTCTTCTACTATAGCCTCGAACAGACTGAAGCCTTCATAGTGGATTTAGTAGACGGAAACTAAAAGAAACACACACGCACGCACACACACATTATACATATATACATATATACATATATATATATGTATGTATATACTCTTTTATTCTTTTACTTGTTTCAGGCATTTGACTGCGGACATGCTGGAGCACCGCCTTTAGTCGAGCAAATCGACCACAGTACTAATTTTTTGCAAGCCTAGTACTTATTCTATCGTTCTCTTTTGCCGAACCGCTAAGTTACAGGGACGTGAAATAGGTGCTGAAGTTTGTGAAATCAGTGCTGACACAACAATGGAACTGGACACCACCCGTCTCCGTGAGAGGATACGAATGTATAGAGTTCCAGTATTATGTATTTTAACTTCGATTCAAACGCCCTCATACTATCGTGCTAAGCCAGAAAATAACTGCAGTGAATGATATTCAACAGTGAATCAACTGGCTAGAGAACACAAGTATTTGAAATTAGATAATAAGAGTAGAAATTAATATTATCAAATATTATTATTAAATAATATAAATTTCCAGCAGTGGTCAGCATGCTTAAGAAACGTCCGAGGACCGTGAATTCTACTTAAATATTAACAATATGAGAGACCACTATGTGGATCCCTTGTATGCTAAAAATAGACGTCAAACCGTCTTACCACGAAATCTGTGTTCTCAAATTAGCAAGACGCTAATATGTATGTATGTATGTATGTATGTATGTATGTCTATGTATTACATGCACACGCAGTTTTCTGCATGGGTTAGTGTATGTTTCTGTAAAACCGGGGACTTCTTACATAGAGTAGGAAGACTTGCTAATTCAGATTAAATAAAGTTATTCTACTTTCCCTTCTAGTATCGAGTACTTTTCGCCGTTACTTTTTATCCATCCCACATACAACCTGCTTGCATAGATCCATATATAGATATGTATATAGAGAGAAAAATATAGATTGAGATAGAAAGATAGAGTGAGGAAAATGAAACCACAAAAGAGGGAGAGAGACGAAGTATTATTGTTAGGTACCATTGAATCTCTACAAATTGCTGATCGAATACATACATATCTCAAGAAACCAGTTGGACATTTATTTGATTAAGAAGGGAAAGTTTTCGCTTTTTGCATTTTATCTCGTATATATTAGACGAGAAATGCTATTTTAAACCAAGTTACACGGAATATTGACACCGAGAGAGGTTGTTCTAAATGATTCATGCTAGGTAAATTTCCCTTTAAAAGAATCCTACTTTTCTGGGTCATAAATTAATAGGCTCTTTTTATGAAAGGTTAATTAACTGGCTTAACCTCAATCACTAGATTCGGATCGAATTCCACTGGCTTGTGAAACCGAATCCGAGGTATTGTATAACTTGATTTTATACTTTATTTTGAGGAAAAAGTAGCGGGGTGTGTTTGGCATGGTTTCAACATTCACTAGTTTGTGGTGAAATATAATAGAACGGCATGCGTGGTTTTTCTGTTATAATCTTGTTTCAAGATCTGATTTCGTTTTCAGGGTAATGCTTAGAAATTATTTGATCGAATCCGACAACATGAAAAGTTGAAATTGATTCTTTCGAGTCTTAGAGGGGGAAAACAACAACAACAACAACAACAACAACAACAACAACAACAACAACAAATCCACCTTGCACATCAGTAAAATACTGTAAGAATGTGTTATTTCTTCTTGCAAAATATAATAGAGGTGGAGGATGCTTTCTTATGCTATGCATTTGTAGAATAACCTCACCGTGTGGTACTAAGGAACTGGGAATTTCTTTTTGTGGAGATAATAAATAACAGCTAAAATTATAGAGATAACTGTAACCACCTAATCTAGAAAAGTAGACTGAAAGTCATTCTGTAGTAAAGCCATTTAGTTAGACACTCGGTAAGTGATTGTTATGCGTTTCGATCCTCGTCAGTGCCCCTGTCCTAATCTGGTAATTCTATCTCCTAACGTGTTAGACTAATTGTAAAATAGCTGAATTTTTCAGTTGAAGGCATTTGATATTCACAAAAATTTATTTTTGATTTGAAACGTTCTTAGAAATCCAAATATACTACTGTTCGCTCAAAAGAAGGGAAATACGTAAACGATATGCATTTCCCAAGTTATTGAAGATGTAGCCAGTGCGAAATATTCAATTTCGTGAAACTGTTCGCTTTGCTATGAATGAGGACGTAAAGTAAGGGCAGACTGATATACATTTCTGTATGTAAGTATATATGTATGCATGTATGTACATCCTTGAATCGACCGATTTGGGGAGAATGAAACTGAAGAGAAAATTGTCGGGTAGATTGTAGCTGTAAATCAAAAGGCATGGCTTTGTCACACATTGTGCTTCGTTCGTTTTGCCTCACAACTTCGTTAGCAATCCACGTGTCTATGGAATCATTAATTGCACGTCAACTCAGAAGGAGACAAATCTGTTGATCGAATAACTGAATCCTCATTACTGAAGGACTGAGATCCACCGACATATATACGCACATACATACATACATATATCGATGCATACATACACATATATGTATATATATGTGTGCTTGTGTGTGGATATATATGTATGTATGGGTGTATGTACGCACGTACGTATGCATGTATGTATGTATGTATGCATAAACCCAACCCATCGGTGTTCGATTGTTCAATCGCGTGCCGACATATCACTGAATTATTGCGTAATCGCGTGCGCGTTATACTGAGTTGAAGGGTATTTTCCGACATAGTGTGCATATATATATATATATATATATATATATATATATATATATATATATATATATATATGCACACACACACGAACTTTTATTTCCAATGGTTTAGTGAACTTTCTACAATAATGCCGAATGAATTTGAAAGTTAAGTGGTATCTGTTATAAATATGGTTTATTGATATAAGTTGTTACTGGTCCAATCAAATGAACATATGAACTGCTTTAAAATCAATTAATGATTTTAATGTGTCTCATTTTATGTTTTACAATCATAAAATATGAATTTATGGATATCATCTGATATGCTTTTGCGCATTTTGGATTATGCTTTATTTTCTTTATTTTGCGAGATTTGCTCAAACATGAAGCCATTATATGGTCACAATCTCTTAAAGCACACCATACTTTCTTTAAAGAATAGCTCACTAAATATGTACTATGAGTTACGTTCTTTTTGAAAGAGAAGTTCATTTGTTCGAACGTGTTTGTCATGGTTTGGATAGCTTTGATCTTAGATAGACTTAGCACGTTGGCTACCACACGTCCTGCCGGTGGGTCATGGTGGTATGTTAGCAAGTCCTACACGACCCACCAGCGGGTCGCTTTTCATGAGTTACAGGAGTTACATAAGTTACATGAATTCATGAGGTACATGCGTTTCTAATGAGTTACATGCGGTGAATGTCTAGCCTTCACCCATGTACAGTGATCTCGATGGAGAACTAATGCGAGTGAGAAGAGAACCGGAGAAACAAGCTTCATATGCCTGAAACCTAGCTAACTCTCTAAAGGCACCCAACGTGTACCTAGTGGCTTTCCATCGCGTGACAACTTACTCTTAGAAGTAAAAGTTCTTTCTTACATGAACTTCGCACACTAGGGACATTCAATTCAATTTCGCATCTCAGTGGACCAGCTGCTGACAACATTAATCTTTAATTCATCTTGAATGATGTATATATATATATATATATATATATATATACGAAGAATATATATATTTCGCAAAGGTCTTTGTACCATTTCAAATAAAAATTAACGCTTTCAAGCTACTGGTGGTTTAATACTACCTTTGTAGTCATTATTACTGTTTTTGTTTTGCTTCTGGTTGCATTTATTGATCAGAACTATGTTCAGGAGTCTTCCAGCTGTGAACAAGCTGTTGCTTTTTTCTTTTACCCCAGAACTTTGTTTCGGAAACTACATAATGGAATATGCTTTTCTTTCTCAAAACCAATAGAATACAAATTGAGAGTAACTTAGCTGCAACCCTAAGCAAGACAAATAACCAATCTATGTGCTTGTTGGTTAATGAGGGCATTGAAATTAAATGCTTACAAATGGAATTTCAGACCAACTTTTACAGGAAATATACATTTAGAGTTATCGGATGCGGCTCCTGCTGAGTAAATAGACAGTACTTAGTTACTCAGGAGGAACTACTAAAGGAACCTGGGTATTTTAGTTACACCAGTTTGAGGAAAATATTCATGAATATTAGGTTCTTTTGTTTTTCATGATATAGTCTCATATAATCGTGGCACGGGAAGATAGGCCAATGATTATCAATCATTCCAGCTATGATAACGCGTCTTTCTCTCGAGTATATCTTAGGTTATCTGGGATTAAATTTCATTATGTACCAGTCTTTGTTTAAGTTAGTGGGCTTCAAATTGTGGAACATTCATCTTCTATTCTTAAATGGAATAAGCGAATACATAAGGGCACCATGTTTTATACAAGATAACGACATATTATGTAAAATATAGAACACAAGACATATTTGTTTGTTGGAAGGGCCTTGCTTGTAGTACTCTTGATCTGAAATCAAGCCATTGCTATAAAGTTATTTTGATCTGAGATAAAATTTTGGAAGACATTTCACGCTGCTCTAAGATCATATCGAAACTTGACGTGAACCACAATTGTGCATTCGTTCTAGCAATGTCGAATTAATAGAGGAAGTTAGCTCATGTGCAACTCAAACATTTCGATCATTATAAACAAATTATATATGTGGTTGTTCAAGAAATAGTGGAACCCTAAACCGATGCTTAAGGACGTGAGAATCCATAACATATTTATAAGTTCCGTTCGTTACGAACTTCCTAGTAAATTTTACAGTTTTCAGTATTGAGCCACCCTACCAGTAAATGTTTCACTGTTTGTTTTGAGCCTGCTGCACAATAATAAATTCAAATGAACATTTATGTTAAAAAGTTATTGGCCAAGGGAAATAACTCGATACATATACACATGCACACGTAGATACACACTAAGTGCCGAACCATGCATAACCAATACATAAATCAACATTATTTTACCATCTCTGACAAATAAAGGACAATTTAATTTAGCATGTTTATATCGAATAATATTTTAAGATAATTACTGTCTTTACGACAGCCCTGGTAAGAATACTAACTATATATAGAGCTTCTTCGTGATTATAACATATCTTAATATACATATAATTTTTTTTAATTGTCATACTTTTTTACGTTTCTATTATTCCTTTTCTGGTTTTCTTGTTGGTTTTCCTGTTCAATGGACTAGTAAGAACAACCAGTCCCAACCCATCACACGAACACTATAAGACGAATAATAAAAACAGCGGCCTTATCATCTCAACTGGAAGAAAATGGGATTTTTATCAATACTGCCACCTAGTGGCTATCTCTATAGAGCATCCGACAAGTATTCTTACAAACAAATAAATAGATAAATAAATAAACAAATAATAATAATGATAACAACAACAACAACAACAATAATAATAATAATAATAATAATAATAATAATAATAATGATAATAATAATAATAATAATAATAATAATAATAATAATAATAATAATAATAATAATAATAATAGTGAATGAGACGAGAAAGACGCGAAATGATTGGGCATGGAACGGTAAACTGTAATTAGTATTTATTGCAAATAACAATTATCTGAGAAAGAAATAATTTTCTAACTGAATTCATTCAATTCCGAAGCTGCTCTGGATTTTGTTGGACATTAATGAGTAAGTGTAGCAGGAGAGCTGTAAGAGGTGGAGCGAAGCAGTAAAGCAATTAATGAGAGAGGAGGGAACACGAGATAGGACTGGATGAACGAAGGGAAAACAAATTCTGATCTATCAAAAGACGAATGTGAATATTATAACGATAATAATAATAATAATAATAATAATAATAATAATAATAATAATAATAATAATCATAGTAATAATAATATTAAATTAGAAGAAGGAGGAGCAGGAGGAGGAGGAGCAGGATGAGGAGGAGAAGAAGAAGAAGAAGAAGAAGAAGAAGAAGAAGAAGAAGAAGAAGAAGAAGAAGAAGAAGAACAACAACAACAACAACAACAACCCCCCCTTCGAAAGATTCTTCAGATTTGAGGACGCTTGTTGCCGTCAAACATCAGGATAATATACTCGATAACTAAATTATCATGTACTAACGTAATAACAAAATATTAATAAGACTGGACTCCCGTAAGAGTAGGTAGGAATACAAAGGCTGCTAAAATATTAGAAAATAAAACACTGGACTTTACAGGTCACTAAAAGAAAATCATAAAGATAAACCCCGCTCTTCGAGAATTTAGTATCCAAACTGAGCCTGCATCACGTTGACAAATATGTACGGTCGGATGTGTAATAGAAACATTGTATCCGACCTGGATGAATATGCTTTCGATATCCAGGAACCGGTGATAGATATTAAATATTTGATAAACAAAAGGGTCAAAGCTACCAGCAAACCTCCACGTTGTGATATAAAATGTCGGCTCTGCTATGCCAGTATGGGAAATATCACACAAATCATCAGTAGCTGTCTCAAATTGTCTGCGAGACACTACCTACACCTGAGTTACGATATAATTGCAAAGACTATTTACAATGCCAAGACTGTTCTGACGTATATGTCAAAGGTATGTATTCACACATTTGTAAACAAGAAATACTGGTGGAACGCTCCAATAAAATCAGCCATTTTGTACGAGCGTAACAGGCACGATATTGCCCAGTGACACAGGAAACAAATAATTATGCACTATTCTTTGAGTCAGCTGCACAGCGGCTGTGAATGGACAATCAAAATTCCAGGGATAAGAGAACGTTTATAGTGATTTAATATGGTACGTACAGCTCTTGGATTATTTATTCTCATTTGTACCGATCATAGTAGATACATTGATTTAGTAACAACAAAATTATATAAAAACCCAGAAATGTTTCTACTTGTGGAAGTGAACTGGTGTCCTTGACGTGTGCATGTGTAGGTTTGTGGAAAATGGTGTAGGTGCTAGGAAGTGGTCAGTGCTAGTGTATGCGCTAGTGTGTGTGCTGGGAAGTGGTCAGTGCTAGTGTGTTCGGTGTGGTGTGATGTGAGGTGGTGTGCTGCGGTGGTGTGTGGTGTGGGTGTGTGGGGGAAGCGAGAATGGTGGAAGCAAGGGTGGGGATCTAAGGGATGGGTGGGGATAGGATGGAATGTGTAGGGATGGTGGGGTTGGAATGTGCACTGGTGGAGTAATGAGGGAAGGGGTTACGATGAAGGGAGAGGGGGAAAAGGAGAAGGTGGGTCGGAGTGAAGTGAGGAAGTAGGTGCCAGAGTAAGAGAGGAGAGTTGGGTGGGAGGAAATAGTTTTGAGAGGAATGGAGAAGAGAG
>NC_068997.1:22584819-22587503 GCF_001194135.2 Octopus bimaculoides
ATAAACATATATACATACATATATAAGCGTGTGCACGTATGTATTTAGCTATAGTTATGAGTGGTGTTTGTGCCTGTATTTGTATTTGTTTACAGTTGTACATATTGCTAATGCTGTTGTTGTCCAACTCCTAAACGATAATTTACATTCTTCTTCTGAATAATAGCGAAGAAAATATATGATGTTGCACCGATTTTACTCTTTATGACGTGGTGTGATAATGTCCGCTTGTTGAATCATCTACTGACTGTGTATGTATGTATGCATGTATATATGTATGTATGTATGTATGTATGTATGTATGTATGTATGTAGGATTGCATGTGTATATTTCTGCGTATGTTAACATACACGCGCGCACGTACGCACACATGCAAATACATACGTTAAGCTGTCAAGCTGATACTCTCGTATAATCCGTCATCACAAATAGCAATATACATACATACATACATACATACAAACATATATACACACATATACTCCCTCTCTTTTTCACACACACACACATACACACACACACAGATATAAATACATGCACAGTCACACATAAACTCACTAACTCAGGAATTATCGGCGAAATCTAACTCAAATCACATCTTACAATCTTAAATGATAAAACCATAGATAAGGCAGTTCTAGATTTAGAGCTAAATGTGCAAAAGTGTGAAGGTGCTAGCCGCACTAAATAGCCACACTCGTGTTGATTATGTTTAACGTAGTATTCCATTCATGACCTCACTTGGAATCGAGTTGCAGCCATCGCAAATGTATGTATGTATGTATGTATCTATGGATGGATGGATGGATGTATATATATATATATATTTCTTTATTGCCCACAAGGGGCTAAACATAGAGGGGACAGACAAGGACAGACAAAGGGATTAAGTCGATTACATCGACCCCAGTGCGTAACTGGTACTTTATTTATCGACTCCGAAAGGATGAAAGGCAAAGTCGACCTCGGCGGAATTTGAACTCAGAACGTAATGGCAGACGAAATACTGCTAAGCATTTCACCCGGCGCGCTAACGTTTCTGCCAGCTCGCGGATGTTTATATATATGTATATATACATGTATGCATGTATGCATGCTGGTGTGAGTGCGTATGTGTGTGTGCATGTGTGTTTCTCTTTCTCGTTTTAATAGAGAATATAGTTTGACCGGTGCATGCTTTCAGTGGTCAGAGCGTCGGGTTCACAATCATGAGGTAGTGAGTTCGATTCCCAGACCGTGCTGTATGTTGTGTTCCTGAGCAAGAAACTTTATTTCACTCAGCTGTAGATATGAGTTGGTATAGACCTTTGCATTTCCTTTTGATAACATCAGAGGTATTGAGGGGGAAACTGGGTGATTGCTGGTCTTCCATAAACAAAAAACTTGCCCGGATTTGTGCAACATCGGGTAACTTTCTCGGTGATTTATCACAGCGGGTAACTTTCATTCATGACCAAGCGGAGTCAGTTTTCCTTTTTTTCTATTTTGACCAGTCACCTATTTCGTAGGAAGGTTGCGAAAGAAAGCACCTTGTCCTGTTCGTCATCCATTAAATCTTAAGAACTTGTTGCTGATTTACATTGACTCAGGAATCGAGATCATTTGTAATGCATGAGTTAAGGATTTGCGTTCTCTCCCAAAGAACCAAAGTTCAGCCACTGTTTGCTCCAGACGGGTGTATTCAGTTGCTCCAATAGCAATAATAGTAATTATGAAGCTAAAAGTGTAACTCGGTACGTATATATGTATGAATGTCATTATTCAGTTTATTTCATGATTTCGTGTCAATAGAGAAAGAACCGGTTTCTAACCTAGATTCAAGGTTCCTTGATTGGAATTTCAACATCAACAACAGAGTATGTATGTATGTACAGATTTGTATGTTTTATGTGATAATTTATGATTTGAATGACATTGCCGGGTAGGTCTGAGAGGACAAATCTGGCCAGTTTAAATATAAAACAGGTAGAACATTTTGGACCAAATATGGCCGGTTTAAATACTGAAGGGCTCAAGAGAATAATCATACATCGAAGGCATATGATCTGGCGTTTTCGCAACTGGATTCTTTCTCTATCATAAACTCCTGTGTTTTATTCCTGTTGGAAACTTACATTCCGTCCTTAGAATATACATATTACTCCAGGATGTTCCCGTTCCGTAAGCTGTGAAATTTATGCATTTAGATTAACACAATTGCCAGTTAGCTTCATTTAGCGCGACATTTTGATACGAGCTAAAATCTTCAAGCATGAAAAGTGATACGTCTAGCAGTGGACAGCTATATACTATCTTTAACATTTATCTGTTTTTCATTGTGAGATTAAAAATAAATTATCGTAAGTTTAGCTTGTATCTTTATATACACAATATATATCTATATCTCGGTGAAATGAATGTATACAAACAAAATTAAACTATTAAATTGATACAAAAGTATGTAAGAAGTTGTAAAGTGTCAAATGTGATGGTTATATATTTTAGCAATATTAAATAGACAATAGTATCACATGATAACAAGTGTCTGGAGAGAAAAACGTAGTTGAATGCTTGTTCAAGCAAAAACATGATTTTATTGTATTGGACGTCTAATCGGTGTTTACATAGTGTGGGAGGAATCGAATGTCTGTATGCTTGTTGACATATATCTATGTATGTATATATATATGTGTGTGTGTGTGTG
>NC_068997.1:22587844-22590531 GCF_001194135.2 Octopus bimaculoides
TATATATATATATATATATATATATATATATATATATATATATATGTGTGTGTGTGTGTGTGTGTGTGTGTGTGTGTGCATGAATATATAGTTGAGGATTCTTATTTATGATTCTTTTTTTATTTCGAAATAGTTTGCTTTTTAAATGTTTTAAGACGAAACATTTTACTGCTTTAGAAATAAATTCATAAATGTTATTGAAATTATTGATTTTTCAATTATATTAAGTTCATATAGAATACATTGTTTAAGTTCGTATAAATAGAACACACGCACACAAACATCTATGTATACAGAAATATTCAAACCTATATATCTTGTGTATATAGTGTATGTGTGTGTATGTATGTCTGAGAGTGTATGTGTGTGAGAGTGTATATGTGTGAATGTCTCTGCATATGTGTGATTATATGTATATTTTTATCTAGCTATCTGTATGTCTGTCTGTATGAATGCATGTATGTATATTTCTATCTATCTATTTGTATGTCTGTCTGTATGGATGTATGTATACAGACATATAGAGAAAAAAGCATAAACTGGTGCGCACACGCATCAAGGTGGTCTGTTACCATTGCTGACCGAGTGTCTGATGGAATTCTTTTTGATGTTTATTTCGGTTCTCGTTAATGTGTGCCCCAATCCAGCTGAGGTCCACTTTCTTTCTTTCAACGTTTCAGAGAAAAACAACCAAACACCATGCCATCGCCGTTGGAGCCCTGTCTCTCTCTCTCTCTCTAATTAGCATAGTATTATGATCACCACTGAGCGAAGGCTGAAAGTTTGGAGCAGGTGTCTGCGTCAGCTTGATGTTTGCATGAGCATCTGAAATCATTAGCGCAGTAAGAGAAAGCGATTCTTCGATAGTTGCTACCTAGAATGAAACCTCAGTCACACGCACATACACACACCTGATGACTAAAAACATACAATTAATCCATTAGACTTTTTTTTTTCTGGCAACAACCATCTGTGAAGTGTTTGAACCTCCCCTACAGGCAAATTAATATACAAACACTCACACATAGCAATTCGTGTCCACTCTTGACCACTTGTCTATATTTCCCACACTTAAGGACCAACGTTATGGATTTGAGTATGTTCTCAATATGGCAACGGCTACGTTTATTGTTTTCTGTTTTAGCTGATTGCTTTATTACTCTTTTGTGAGATAAATAGTAAGGGAGGGAAGTAAGTGAAGAAAGAAACAAATGTCATTATATTACATATTTCCTATTTAATATGAGGAATAATATTGTCATACAGTTCAATATTTAAAAGATGAGGAATTATGTATATTATTTACATTATTTACATTAGACGGATATTTGTCCTCATTTTGTTTGTTGTTAACATAACGCTTCGGCTGATATACCTTCCAGCCTTCTTCGGGTGTCTTGGAGAAATTCCGAGTTCGATTCCAGGCGGTGGCCTGAATAATAATAATAATAATAATAATAATAATAATAATAATAATAATAATAATAATAATAATAATAATAATAATAATAATAACAACAACAACATCGAACCCAGGTTCGAAATTTCCCGAAAAAACTTGATGAAGGCTGGAGGGTATATCAGCGGAAAAAGTTGTTAGAACCAAACAAGATGAGGACAAATATCCGTCAAATGTAAATAATGTGAATAATATGGTTGTTTTTATATCTTTGAGAGCAATAGATATCAAAGTAATATTGTTACAAATTACGTAGTAGAGGAGCCACTTTGACCGTTTAAAAACATATATAAAGTTGTTCAATACTCGATATACAATTCTGCTTCATATATCCGTATCAAGATTCTCATCATAAAAGATTTTGTGAAAAATGCAAAATAAGCCTGGTTAATCAGCACAAAGGTACAACAGCACACACACACGTATACATACACAAGACCATATATATAAGGATAATAGATACACACACGCACACACACACGCATATAATATCCAAATGCATGTATGATCATCGTAATGTATGGTAGGCTTAGTAATATGCTGATGACTCTATTCTTCCCGATAAAGCGTTAATACTCTTATCGGGTAATTCCTAATAGAATTCTCTTGACAGAAATATTGGGGTGGTTTGGAATTGCCTTTCTCAATTGGGTGGCCGTTGGTCCACAAAAACTTCATCTGCAATTCGACAGGTCTTGTTTTCAATCCCGCTGTGTGTGTCCAGACACCCTCCTAACAAGAGAGAACTACAGCTACCTTATTAGGAAGATAGATTAGATAAGTATGTAATTATATGCATACATGTATACACACACACACACACACACACACACACACACACACACACACACACACAGAGGTTCCTGTATATATGTATGCAGGTAGGAAGACAAGTACGCGAGTATGGTGTGCCACCGCTGTGTGTGTGTGTGTGTGTGTGTAAGTGTAGTAACCATTCTGTGTGTCCTTGTTTATGAATATGTTCATATTAATGTCAAGTTGAATATAATCGTCTCTAGTTGTGTGTATATCATTGTATTTAAGTGTCTAGACAAACATTAGCAGCACAACCAATGAAATTATTATGAATTTATCCATTTATTTCCAGCCTATTTATTGCATGAATTTTTTCTTCTGTCTTCATTGTGAGTTTTTTGGTATACAAACATACACACACATATACATACACACACACACACACACACACACACACACACACACACACACA
>NC_068997.1:22592049-22592964 GCF_001194135.2 Octopus bimaculoides
TATATATATATATATATTAAACATATACTAGTGTTCATACATATGTATTTATTGATATATACGTATATATCTATATATCTGTGTAAGTGTCTCTATATCACTGTATCTAAATATCTGTTGAGTGATCCGGTGTTATACTTTGTCTCTTTGCTAAATCATATCCTCTTAAAAACACCTATGCACAACTATAATATTATCATCACTTCCGTTTTATTACTGTTTCATGATAGTATCATTTATTTTGTCAACTAATAACGTCTTTCTTTCATCGTCCATCTACTTCACTTTAAATTAGGTATCTCAGATACTGTCGAGTAGGACATCAATAAAACACAGGTCGTCCATCTGCGATTAAAGACTTCGATACCTAATGCTTTTTACTATCACAAAATAATCACACACCGGATGTGTATAAAAATCAGTAAATATTAGATTTTATACATTTTATCGTTTTATCTTTTTAACTTGTTTTACTCTCTGGACTGCGACCAAGCTGAAGCGTTACCGTTTCAATCCAACAAGTCCACATCAGTACCATTTAAAAAAAAAAATCTTTTGAGCTGGTGTGTGTGGATTGAAAGCCTTGAGGCAGGAACATAGATGAACATAAGAGATGAAAGTCATGAGACAGAATATAAGAGATGTTTCGTGTCCGGCAGTCAGGCCAAGAAAGAAAGATCATGCTTGGCCGAACACCGATCAGGTAGAAAAAAAAGGGGAGAAGCAGGGGCTGAGGGATAGATGAATTTTGGGGAGAACGAGAAAGAGAGAGAATCAAAAGGACAAAGGGAAGGTACGAGGGGGATAAACGAGGGAGATAAACGAGGAATAATAGGAAGTAGTCCAAAATTACAGGTAAAAACTCAATTAAAATCAATTTATAAAAAATTAAAATTTAATTGAGCTTTATAGATA
>NC_068997.1:22594281-22598456 GCF_001194135.2 Octopus bimaculoides
TATATATACATATTGAAAAAACTGGTATTATTTTTATGGGTCACTTTTTGCTGAACGTCTCAATCACAGGAAAGCAAAGAAACCAATAGTCCAGTGATGGGGACACAGCCACAAAGATGTACACACAGAGGCAAAAATCAAGTATATGTCGTTGCTATTATGTTAAACTGTCGCATGTTCCAATTTGGCGTTTTTTAAATTGTTTAATTATGCTTGCAATAAGCGGTTCTTTAGGTCAAACTATTGTATTCCCAGCTGCTTCAGATGCAAGAATATGAAAATTGTCAAGGTGTAGTAAATAACGACAGTTTTGCAAAAATATTGCTGACTGAAAATATTATACATGCATGGAGTTAGGATTTTATGCACCCAACAAAGTGGAATCCTCGTCGTCGTAAGCGACGTAGTGCCAACAGCAGCCGTTGTTACACACACACACGCAGCATCCATATATACCACAGAGGTTCTACCATTAGATTAAATTAATCCTTCGAATTTCCGTATCCATTTTAGAAACTTCAATCGCACCAGCGAGAATTGTATGTTATTGATAGCATAAGAATTCTATAAATTTTCCAGTAATCTTTTGAACCTCGAAGCAATTAAATCTATAAATAGTCGAGTACAAATTAAATCAATATTTAATTTGTACATTTTTTATTTAGAAAAAGCAAAAGCATATATACATACATATGTTTTTGTTTCTGTTTGTGTTAGATTCTTTTATTCAGCCCATCGCGTCATGATCTGTCAAGCCACGACAAGAAGGGTAAAAAATAGTTCGGTCATTTATGTACGGCATTTACCTACCCATCACCTTACGTATAGAATTTTTGAGTAATTAATTTGTGTCTAATTAATCATTAACATTCAAGTATATTAGTATGGGCTGTTAAGAAGTCGTTTCAATTATCACGTTTACAAAGACGCACTTTTCGGAAAGAGCAAAGAGTGCATATATAAGATCAGAGGAATGGATTAATATGCTCAGTTTCATATTTCATACTATACGTATACAGGAGTGTGTGGTTGTGTGTGAGAGTGTGTGTGTGTGTGTGTGCGTGTGCACGTGTGTGTGCGTATGCGCGTGTGCATCCACGTATATATATATATATATATATATATTTGTGCATTTCAATTAATAAATTTATATATACGTATATGCCTATGTACGTAAAAATGTAAATGTATATATATTTTAATTAAGCATATATACATATACATTTAGTATATATCATATACATAAATATATATCTGCATGTAAATACAAACACACACACATATGTACATATATAATTTATATATATATATATATATATATATAGGCTGTTCTATGGGGAGAAGTTTTCGTTTTCATATATCTATATTTACATGTTTTAATTAAAGTTCCTATATTAGTTCGTAAGTATATATAATATGCAACGTTTCTGAGAAAGTTGTATTGTCAGGAGTATACATGAACTCTCATATGGATAACAAGGCAAATTTATCGTGGTTTCACAAGGAATGTAGAAGAAACCAAATCTGAATATACGTACATATGTATGTATTTATCTACCTATCTATCTACCTACCTACCTACCTACCTACCTACCTACCTACCTACCTACCTACCTACCTACCTACCTGTGTTATTAAGGCTGGTACTTATTCATTCGGTTTCTACTGCCGAGCCGTTGAATTCTGAGGATGTAAACACGCCAACACTGGTTGTTAAGCGGTGGCGGTTACAAATACAGCCACAAAGATGCATAAACACACATACACAATCATACGCCCACACGTACAGAGACACACACGTACACACATACAAGTAGCCGTTCGAGTGGCTGTGTGGTAAGTAGCTTGCTTACAAAGCACATGGTGCCGGGTTCGTTCCCAATGCGTGGCACCTTGGGCAAGTAACTTTTACTATAGCCTCGGGTCGACCAAAGCCTTGTGAGTGGATTTGGTAGACGGAAACTGAAAGAAGCAGTCGTACTGTAAAGCAATTCTCAAATCAGATTCAGCGTGACACAAAGGTACTACTCAGCTGAGTGGACTGGAGCAATGTTAAAATAAAGTGTCTTGCTCAAGGACAAGACGCGTCGCCGAGAATTGAACTCACGACCTTAAAATTGTGGGCTGAATTTCCCAACCAGTAAGCCACGCGCCTTACACACACGCGCACGCGCACACACACACACACACACACACACACACACACACACACACACACACACACACACACACACACACACACACACACGAAAACATTATATCACCCATATGTTTTGGCTAATGTACTTAATCATATTTACACATTGATGTCAAAATTTCAAATAATTAATTATTCTAAACTTTTGCACAAACATTTTTTGCAAGTGGTATGTTAATTCCTGTAGGAATGTAACTGAGCCAACAGAAGAACGAATATTACGTATCTACAAGGTAAATATAAAACCGTAGCGTACTAAATGACATTTAATGTTTAATTTAAAAAAAAAAACTACTACTATCATGAAAATAAAGCAGGTTATTTACAAATATTTGATATATTCCAAACCCGCTGAGAAATATTGTTGTTTTCCCCTTCTTCCTTCTTCTTCTTCTTCTTCGTCTTCTTCCTCTTCTCATTATTATTATTATTATTATTATTATTATTATTATTATTATTATTATTATTATTATTATTATTATTATTATCATTATTATTATTGCCTTTCCGCAGCTTCTAACGCTGGAGATGTACTACGGTGTCAGCTGTTCACTACCAGTGAACTAAGGTAACACCTCTTATTTTTCGAGCACTTTCCGGAGTGTTCGAGCGGTTACAAGCAGTGATGTTTTCTGCAAGTGCTCCACCCTTATTGCAGCCCCTATTTGTTCCACGTACTTCTCGAGATTTTTGCTCACAGTTCCTAGGGCTCCGACAATTATTGGTACTACTGTAACCTTTTACATCGACCACAACTATTTAACTTCCCAAGCTAATCTGTCATATCTCTCGAATTTTCTTTCTTTTTTATCTTTGCATTTCTATTTTCGACAATGCCTTCAGGTTTGTAGTCGTACCAATTTTTTGCTTTGTCAAATCCATAATTGTTGCAAAGTGTCTAATGGACAAGCCTGGCTATATTGTCGTGGCATCTGTGATATTCCTTCTCGGCTTGTGACGTACGTTGGCTGGTAATACGCCATGCGGTTTCACCATTTTGTCCACAGATTCTGCACTTATCACTTTCTGCTTTGTTGTCTATTCGTATTCTATGTAGTTTGTTCTTAGTGCTTGCTCTTGGGTAATTATTATTCTTATCATTATTATTATTATTATTTTATGTTTGACTTTTGTTTTGCATTTGTACAAGTTGGATCCAAGTCTCACCCAGAGACCTCAAGAGACAAGTTAGAAGTTCATGTAGGTATTATGCCTAGGGTACCATGTATTTGGATTTGTACAGTTTTGTTCAAGTGAATGTTATTATTATTATTATTATTATTATTATTATTATTATTATTATTATTATTATTATTATTACTGTTTGAATGAGACCATACGACATTCTAAGGCTCTCTCCGCTCATCTCAAGTCTCTACCTCAGCTATCACTTCTCAGGTAGAGTCTGTCGATATTGCTATTTCTGTGGAGATTTCCAGTTGACGGAAGTAGCAAGCAGATTTTATCCTCTGTGGAGTGAATTTCTTCTACAGACGAGTCAAGTATCCAAAATGCTGGAATCAGCTCTGGTACTATAAATCTATTGTGGAATTCCGTTTCCCATAATTTTCTAAATCTGGGATGATACTCTAAGGTCACTCTAACCTTATGCAGAGTACCTTCGTATCATATGTTTTCCGCAATGCTTAAGTGCTTGGACCGGTCTTTACGTGGAACAGGAGTAATAGTGAGACCACTGGTGCAAAGGTTTTGTGTCTGGAGGACTGATTTTCCCCCGTTCAACAATCAAATATTAACATTTCTATTGATTAAATTCCATTCCTATGTCAACTAAAATTGTTGTAATTAATTTCAGCTGTTTTTTTTGGAATTGTTAACATTTTTAGAATAAACATGTATGTATGCATGCATGTATATAGATAGATATGTTCATGCGTATATAAATAACTACATGCGTATATATTCACTTATATATTTATATGCGTGTTTGTGTGTATCTTATATACATACATACATA
>NC_068997.1:22599913-22600494 GCF_001194135.2 Octopus bimaculoides
TGTGTGTGTGTGTGTGTGTGTGTGTGTGTGTGTGTGTACATATAAATATATGTATTTGCGCAGTAATTATTTAATACATATCCCCAGGAGGCACATAGAGCTGTTTGAAAGCCGCGAGTTAAATATCTCAACTCGGGGATTCAACATTTCTCGCTATCATCTTCAAACTGGCGCTATATTATATAATTTATTAATTAAATATCTCTTTATTTAATGCTGTTGCTACTGCGACTGCTGCTGCTGCTAAAAAGCAAGCGCTGATAGTCGACAAACACAGACAGGAAGTTACACCCATGTCCACACATTTGTGTATGCATATATATATGTATATATATACCGAAAATTTAGAAATAGCAGTCAAAAAACTACTGATTCTAAACTACAAATTTTTCTCTAAATGGATGGCGATATTTATGGCGCACATAGAACAAAAAACCAGAGTGAAAAGCAAAAACAAACCTGCCTTTAGTTAATTGGATACGAACGTTTCGCGGTTAAGATATTAATCTATTCCGTCTCATCAGCCCAATATTCTGATAAAGCTGAAAGTGTCTCTAAAAAATTTTGAGATGGGATGCCTG
>NC_068997.1:22601065-22603804 GCF_001194135.2 Octopus bimaculoides
ATATATATATATATAACGGGCTTCGTTCAGTTTCCGCATGTCAAATGCACTTACAAAGCTTTGGTCGGCTCGTGGCTATTAATCATATACTATATGATCGGAGTGACTAGAATGCTTTGATCTTAGATGTGCCTGATCAGAGTTAACCTGGAGCTAAACAGCAACGACCACAATAACACAAACATTAAGGCCAAGAACAACAGCAATCAAAGTGAAAACGACATGGTATGAAATGATATTTTGTCAGGCATATCTTTCTGTGTTTTACCCGTCTTCTTTCAAACTGACTGCCCTTAATAATCTAAAAAATAATGATATTTCTTTCCCCCCCTATGCCTTTATTACGCTTACTGCAAGTGGAAACTATATAAATATAGTTACCTTCTTCATATCAGATACGACGGACGAAAACTTTAAAGATATGAATCGTTGTATATAATTTAAGATCGCGGTTCCAGATAAAACCCATTTTCTCAAACAGTTCGATTGAAGAGAGTAAGAATAAGAAGCATGGCGTAAAATAACATACGTTCACACACAATCGGACGGACATTTTGTAACGAAAATAAGCAATTAAACTGTAAGGAAGGCGCCATTTTAAACGCTTTCTATAAGCCACATGTCTCTGGTCTCCAATATCACTTTAGTATTTCTGCTAGTTTATCTTCTTTCTGATTCAGTCCACGTTGTTAGTTTTTTTTATTTTTTTTAATGAATTACAGGGGTTTAGAGAGCTTTCTTAACAGAACGTCTATAAGTGTGTCTAAATGTAAAAGCATCTTTGTCTCAGTTTTGTAAGAAAAAGAAATACAATGAGGGAAAATGACAGAGAGTGGAGACAGAATGTGAGACGGTGAGGCTATGCGTCTTGAGTAGAATACTTGAAATATATCACAAAATATAAGGAAAGTTTCTGGAATCGGCAAATGTTGAAAAAAATCTGTCTACAAGTACCAGTAATTCGTATAATTTTTCAAGATGTGAAATACTGGAGTATGTATATATTCAAATAGCGAAGAAATCCTGAAAATTTTTTTGACTGTTTAGAGGGTAATATACCATTGAGTTATTTTACTGATATCATAGCGATGCTAAGCATGCAGTTCACTCAGCCGATACCCTTTTACTGACTCAAACGCAATGTTGTTTCACAATACTTCACCAAAAAAAAAAAAAAAAAAAAAAAAAAAAGAAAAAAGAAGTCCCGTTTTCGAGCCATGAGTTCGAACGGCATGTGATTTGGAATTTCCTACGGGGAAACTAAACCAAAAGCAAGTACTTATATTTTCTGCGTCATCTGGTTCCACTGTGACAACACTGCTACATTCAATGCTTCAAACATTTCTCAATAGAGCCTATAGCTTCCTTTTCATACCCTATTTCTACCGAAATACACAGTTTCAATTAAATTTTAATATAGCAAAGAACTTAGCAAGATAACTCCACTTTAAGCTGGTATTTCAAAAGAGGAATTTTATATTACGAACTAGAGAAGTTCTGTTGCAAATGCTAATTACATATTTTAAATTTTAGAACATCTTTTTAATTATAAATTATGACTTATACTTCAAAGGCACAAGAGAAATTAGTCATGATTTGCATAAAGATTTAAAGTTTTTATTTATTTACACACACCGACTTAAACGTTTCAATAAAGGCAAAACTGAAAGTAGATTAAAGTTTGGATAAGCTGTCACTGCTGATATCAGATTAGGTGAGAGGAAAATAGAGATTATGAAGCCAGATGTTACTAGGAAATAAATATGTATACTTGGGCATATGTGTTCTTTCGTAGATATCAAAATGGCAGCATAACATATAGAAATGACACACAAATCATATAAGAAAACATGTATTTATTGTACAGGTATATGAGACAAAAATATATCTTCAGTGTAAAGATGTATATATACATACATACATGTGCGCTTGTGTGTGTGTGTGTGTGTGTGTGTGTGTGTGTGTGTGTGTGTGTGTGTGTGTGTGTGTGTGTCTCTGTGTATCTGCGTGCTTTTGTGTCTGTGTTATTTGCACGGCAGAGATTAGAAAGTGACTCAAGGGCCAAAAGTTTCATTTATTGCACTTGTACGTTCGGCCATTGAGACACTATTTTAACTTTTGTAAATTAAATACAAATAAGTATTTACTCATGTCTTGAATGCTATGTTCCTCTCAATACTTACATATATATCTATCTATCTATCTATATAATATATGCATATATTATATTATATCAAATATACATATAATTCAAAATTACTTCATATGAATTTGATCTCATAAATATTACTACATTATGCAACAATATAAAACTTTATTGATTCATGATGTGTCATTGTAATGATACGTGCCAAATTAGGCTCTTCAGAAATATGCATAATTGTTCTTATTTATAATTGTAACAATGCACCTTTTATATACAGTCATGGACTGGCGATTCAATTGGTCCCCGGATCGATTCGAGTACGTGATGTTGATAAGCCACAAAAATGGCAAACTATCGTATCCATCACTCCTGAATGCGATTGGAGACGTGTTGTCTCACTTGTCTATAACTTTCATGTGCTTTAACACCCAGCGTAATAAGGGAGTCGTCCCTCGAGGCGCTTAACCACCGCGAACGGTTAACCACAGCAAAACATACATTAAGTATGTGTGATCGATAATATGTATTTATATTCATATATTTATATAAATACATACATATATGTATAAATAATTATATATATATATATATAT
>NC_068997.1:22604333-22605361 GCF_001194135.2 Octopus bimaculoides
TGTAGATATTGTTTGTGTGCCTCCGGTGCAGCAAGATTACTCAAACTTACTGAATACTGTGAATGAAGTGTGTGGAATCTCATATATGAAAATATACGGCACTTAAACAGATGACATAAATTTAGTACCAAGGTTTCGTTTCAGATGCTTCTTCGGTTGATTGTAAAGATGCTCTGGTTCGAATGTTAAACAACCACTCTACATGATATCGACATTATTAATGCGGATTGTCGGCTAACGTACATTATACGACAAATGAGTGGTTCCGTGTACAGTTTCGAAGTAATTTGGAGGGCATTTATCGGTAAGACTAACTTAACTTGGCGTTTGCGATCGGCAAATTGTACTTCCCACTGTTTGGTCAGAGGTTGAGCGACAGTATCAAAATCCTTTTCAAGGTCTTCAAGATATTTGAGTCGAGAAGAGGGACAATATCATTAGCCTGGAGAGCTGGACCGAATACTTCCAGTTGAGCTGACTGCATAAAAGGAAATCAAGGACCAATAGATGGTACTGAATTCGGGGGCTGATAAAAAATGCAGTATTTTTTGGAGGACAGGAGTCACAACTCATTAGATTGTTCAATATCGAATACTGCCCATCACATGCTTTTGATCTTTAAAAATATACCTCGATTTCCACAGGTGCTTTGAGAGAGCTGTAGTGTGAGCAAATGCTACGGAATATAAGTAACATATGTTTCAGAGAAAGAGAGGTGAGAGCGGAAGAAGGGAAGAGATAGACAGAGAATAAGACAGATGCAGAAAGAGGGAGAGCTGAGCAAGTGTAAGAGCGTGTAAGTGTGTGTTTGTGAATATGTCTGAATGTCTGTATTTGAATGTGAATGTTAATTGCACGAAATTTGTATTGCTAATGAAAGGAATTGCTAGTAATGATTTCCTTTGAGGCATACCTCTTAAATATTTTCTACGCATCTTACACAAATACATATGTGGCTTAAACACAAAAACTAATATACACATATGCGTGCATATTCGCCAAATAAATATATAGATATTAATATATAT
>NC_068997.1:22610036-22614646 GCF_001194135.2 Octopus bimaculoides
ATATATATATATATATATATATATATACATACATGTACATACATATATATATTTGCATATACATACATACACACATACATGCACACATACATACATACATACATACATCACCTATTATAGAATGTTTAGATAAAAGCTAATAAAAGTTTCATGCCATGAAGACACGATAATTTGGTATATATATATATATACCTTCAGATTATTCTGTTTTTCCGGTCACACTTTTTTAACTGACTGCGAAGCGTTTCGTTCAACAACGACGAGGATCTAAAACCGTATCCCCATGGACTTTTCGATTCATGACGCGGTAATTTCTCCAGTCAAGGCATTAACAAACCATGAGAACGTTGACAAGACGTCATGAACAATAAAGCAGTATATTATATCATTATATCATTATATCATTGTTAAAAGTGCGGATGAAAATATAGGAAAGAGAAAAACATCGAATTCATCGAACAACACAATATAATCAATATATTTCCAGTGCAACGGCAATTATTCTTTTAGCAGACATCGAGTGACTCGCAATTGGACGAAGCACGACCTGATAATTGAAGTGTTGGACAGGTGATTGTCCGTATGCTAGCGGGATAGGATATATGAAGCTAGTAGCACATTTCCATGAAGATGCATTATTATCTATTGGTCCTGCTTTTTGGCTGAAAATGTGTAACCAGCGGCAGAGTTGACTTTGTCACAGAACATTATTACATCTGACAGAGGAATGTTTTGTATTTTCAGTCCTTTTTGCTCTATTGTTTTTTTTATAGTCATTATTTTGTTTCTGTCACTGGACAACGTTCATACAGCAGCACCGCTTTAAAGTATTTGTTTAGTAGTTCTCAACCATTTTTTTTTTATCTATGTACTCTTTTGATTGCTATCTTATTCCAGTGGATCCCCAAACCCAATCGATGTCTAAGAGACTTAACCACACAGACACGGTTTGCGTCTACGCGCCTCACCTATTGGATCAATACAGTCTCTATACTTATTTTTCGTGGATCTCGGGAATACATTATTTAATAGCCTGGCCCTCCGTCAGTTCTGACGTCGAGTGTTCCAAGTTGATACGATCAATGGCACAGCCTGTTCGTGAAATTAACATCCAAGTGGCTGAGCATTTCATGGACACACGTGGACCCTTACCATACTTCTCAGTGTGACACAGAATGTTACAAGGCTGCCTCTTTTGAATTAAAGGCACAAATCACTTTTGCCATCGGAGTGGCCTTAATCAAATATATCCATTCATTATTGTTTTCAACAACAGAGTGTGACTTCAATGAAGCTTAGTTACCATTTCTAGAAGATAGTGATATCATATACTGGTATCTTTGCCGGATTATATTTCTGGATGATTTTAATAAATGCGTCTTTTTTCTGTACAAACACTAATTCCATTCATTGCACAATAAACCTACAACACTTTGGTCAAAACGATCATTACATTCATGGTTATTTTGATAGTAGGACATAATTAGCAGGTTAAATGTCTATTTTCTTTTTACACTTTTTGTGTTATTTTTTACTTTGCTTGATGATCTTGTTGTTGTTGCTTTCTTTGAGTTAATGAATATTTTTTGCCTCATTAAATGAGAAAATGAAGGAGCAAAGGTTGTCGAGTTGGCGTGTTTTGAGTTACTTACTTATCTGTTTCGTGTCCAGTTCATTACACACAGCCTATCAAGAGAGACTCACGATTGGACAGAACACACGCACACAAGCACAGCAACATATACACATAAATACAAGCTTGTTCACCTACACCGACAGGTGTATATGCTCACATACATTTGTATATAATATATATGTGTATATATGTTTGTATATATATTTATGTATATGTATATATGTCTATATATATATATATATATATATATATATATATATATATATATAGATAGATAGATAGATAGATAGATAGATAGATAGATAGATAGATAGATAGATGTATATATGCATATATTATTGTATGTATATGTATATACATATTGATATATATGCACATGCATATGTATTTATGCATATATATGGCTGAAAAACTAGCCCATGGTGTCATGTCTCAAATGTATTATTTCTAGTTACTGGAGATTTTCTCATATGCAAGTTCGAACACGCGTGCGTAGACGCGCGTATTTAGAAAAAAATCACACACACATACACAATCATATAGGTATGCTACTTACTTTTAATTAACTATTTTAGCCTGTGCGTGTCTATGCAAAAGGACATGTGTGTGTCTTCGTGTGTGTGCATGTGTGTGTATGAGCATGTGTTTATGTGTGTGTGTATGTGTCTGTGTATATGTGTGTGCCATATTGCATGTGCATAAGTAAATGTTTGCTAGTTTCACCGACTCTATATAGTAGTAAGAGGAGTAGGGGGACGGGAGTGGGGAGAGGAAAGTCTAGCGTTAGCTAATCGTGCCAACCAGAAATAAATCAGTTTCTTTCTTTGTATAAATAATTGTAGTTAGGTTTGTTACCTGTATTAATGAAAGGGCAAGAAGACTTTTTCTTTCTGTAGTTTCAAGTTTCGAAATTTGATAGTGACTTTTTATTAGTTGAAAGTGGACAATTGTTTCTTCTTAAGTCAAACGAATTCTCAGAAGTTTTCTTCATTTTTTTTTTTTTTTCTTTTTCCTTAAATTTACTTTACAACTTTCGAAACGGACAAAATATGAGAACGAATCTCTATATCAAAAGTCGAAAAACACCTCACACCCTTCCATAAAAATTTGGATCCGCTCTCTTTTAATATTTTTACTAAGGCAGCGAGCTGGCAGAATCGTTAGCGTGCCGGACGAAATGCTTAGTGGTATTTCGTCTGTCTTTACGTTCTGAGTTCAAATTCCGTCGGGGTCAGATTTGCCTTTCATCCTTTCGGGATCGATAAATTAAGTACCAGTTGTGTACTAGGGTCAATCTAATCGACTGACCCCTTCCCCACCAAAATTTTGGGCCTTGTGCCTAGAGTAGAAAATAATTTTTTTACTATATTTTACTCGTCGCAGTCATAGGACTGCGGCCATACTGGGGTGCTGCCTTAAAGTGTTTAGTCGAACAAATTGCTCAGTTACGAAACTATCTCAACATATATATATAATTGAATGGACCCAATATTCAAATTAAGAGCTAGAAATAGTTTTGTGGACTTCCATAGCCGTTCGTAGTTTTTAAAAATACTATTATATTTTTATAATCACGTATTATTATGAACTGTATAAAATTTGCTCATATATTTTGTGTATTATGGAAGTATATCCAATTTAATGCACATAAATTTCCACAAAAAAACTTCCATAGACACTCAAAGGTTATATGGACTCTTCTTGAACACTACTAGCCTATACTATAACAGTTGATGCGGCCTAAACGACAAAACGGAATCAAAATTTATATCAGACTTTATATCAGATATTTGACTGCTAGAACATATCAGTCTCCCTCAAAATCCGTTTATTCCCTCATAGGAAAAAAATTAATGAGAGACAGAGTAGAAAGTGCTGTCCTATATATTGTGTTGTTTCACTCAATCTCTTCCCGTAACCCTTAATTTAATCTATTTTTATATTTTGTTAATTATAAATAGTTCAAATGTTTGTTTTCTTTTCTTTCTAATTCAAGGTCCAAATTCGAACCAGCGACGAAGAGGTCGACAAACCTATACAAGATTTCAGACACTAGAACTAGAGAAAGAATTCAAATTCAACCGTTATCTGACACGACGACGGCGTATTGAGCTTTCGCACATGCTCTGTTTGACGGAGAGACAGATCAAAATCTGGTTTCAAAACAGAAGAATGAAAGAAAAGAAGGAATTACAAGCAATTAAAGAACTTAATGAGCAGGGCCGAACACAAGATGTTTCAAAGACACATAAAAACTCGGAAGCTTCAAGTTAATGTGACTACAACATAATTGAGTACGAGAGAGAGAGAGAGAAAAATGTTTATATAATTAATTTTAAAATGAGGACGTGATAAAAAAAAAGTTTAAAAAATATTATTGATAAGACTGACTAATAATGGTTTTTATCAATATTTTATCATTGTCAATCAGTCCTGATTTTTTTTTTCTTTCATTTTTTTAATAACTTGCGATGTGTAAAGCAAACAGTTCAGTATATTCATCCTTCTGGAACCAAAATGGACAAAATATTATCAATGCATCACATACGACAAGAACGTAAATGAACAAAATGATAAAGAATTAAAGATATGCATGAGTTAGATATATTTGAGAGACACGTGCAAAATACAAATGCGTACAAGTACAATGCATACAAAGCAAACACACACACACACACACACATCACTCACCCACTCACTCATTCATTCACTCACTCACTCATTCACTCACCTACTCACTCAATCACCCACTCACCTACTCACTCACTCACTCATTCACAAACAGCTCAACGTCTTGTACAACAAACTATAAAGTAAAGAATATCACAAAAACCATTTAAGAAAAATGCAAGCTGCAAAGTTGCCAAAACTTAGAATGATTAATTCGAATAACGTTTCCAATTTTCACCAATACAGTTTCTGTAGAATTAGTTACAACAGATCATCTCAGTACGAATACAAATAAGATCGGAAG
>NC_068997.1:22616701-22617863 GCF_001194135.2 Octopus bimaculoides
GTATATATATATGTATATATATATATATGCATATATATATGTTTATATAAATATATATATATACATATATATATATATTTGTGTGTGTGTGTGTGTATCCGTTTGTTTGTGAAAATTGAGAAAAATCCAAATATAATATCAATAAACGTTTTCTGTTTTGAGGAATACATTAATAATAAATATAACACCAACAATAGTGACAAGATACAAATTATCATGTAACAAAATTTTAAAACAATAAAAGAAACACAACATGAACCAAGATAGACAAGAAAAAATATATAGCATGTCTCCGAATATATCTAACGAAATATAAAAATGTGAAGCCAAATACAAAAGAAAAGTATTTAAATGGAAAAGTGATGCTCATATCATATGTGAAAATACGCAAAAATTTATCATTGCAGGTAGGAGAAAATATTTGGCAGCCATTTTGGATTACAAGGTGATATCAGAAAACTGGATGGATATAAGTGACATCCATTAAGAAGGAAAATGAAAGATATACATATAAAATATGCAAAAAAAAAACAAAAAAATAATAATAAAGCCATCCGAAAAGAAATAAAGAACGAAATAAAAGAATAAAAAAAGACTAAATACAGACTATTCTTCCTGGTTAACGAGAAATTTTTAAAGACAAAACAAGAATACGTACAATCATGCATCTCTCTATATATATCATTATTACCGTTTTTCATTAATGAAGATTTGGACTAAATATATGCATCTCCGCTAGATATACATAAACATACGCATATAGTAAGTTTGTTAAAATATAAGAAACAACACCACATAATGTGTATGTACATGTATGTGCGTGTGTGTGTGAGTATGTATACATTTATATGTGCGCATATCTGTGTATGAATGTACATATATATATGTGTGTGTGTGTGTATTTATGTTAGTAATATGTATATGTATATATAATGTACATCTATATATATGTATATACATACGTATGAATGTGTGCCTTGTGTGCGTGTATGCACGTAGGTACGTTTGTATGCATTTCAGTTAAATGTGCGATGAAGTCTTCTATTAATTCCTAAGACAGCAACACAAACAATGAGAAACTTATCGTCATGAATGTTATACATACATGCATATACATCACAGGAAGATATATATATGTGTATATATATATATATATATATAT
>NC_068997.1:22619513-22620003 GCF_001194135.2 Octopus bimaculoides
ATATATATATATATATATATATACATAAATATGTACATACGTATATGTGTGTGTATGTGTATGTATTTTCATAACACCTACATATCAACGTGTGAATCTTTCTAAATATATATGTATCATTGAATGTAACTTGTCTACATAATCGAAATTCGTATCATTCAGGAGGGAGTTCGCGCTTAAAACAAAATATATACGCTTGCACATACTCATACTGTGAGAAGTGTAGTATTGTCGATCTCGCTAAAGCGTGTACTCCTTACTGATATCTATAGAAGAGCCGAGATTTATTTTGGATGCGAAATCTTGCGCATACTAGATAGAGAGATATATATTTATATGTGTGAATATATATGTGCGTGTGTCTGTGTGATTGTAGGCATATGTGAGAGTATACAAGCTTGTGTATGCTGGATTACATATGTATGTATATATGAATGTATTTATGCGTATATGTATGTGTGTATATATATATATATATATATATATATAT
>NC_068997.1:22621057-22621691 GCF_001194135.2 Octopus bimaculoides
ATATATATATATATAAACATAATTAAGGGATCAGCAAGCCGAAGGGCTTGGTAAAAATTATTAATTGTTGATTTATTAATAAATTAATAAATTGATAAACCTTTACCCTTTTAATTTGTAATAATTATATATATATATATATGTATATATATATATATATATGTAAACACGCATATATGTATGTATGTATGTATGTATGTATATACATATATATACTTGTACATTTTCACATGTATATACATACACTCACAAACTGTTAAGAACTAAATCTGTTCGGTTGTATTTCATTTACATCTACATTTATGTTTATCTTACTTCCTATTCTCCCACTTATTATTATCATATATATATTATTATCATTAATAGTATTTATTTATTATTATCAATATTATCATCATCATCATTATGATAATTAGTTCTTATTTAACTTGCAATGACAATGAAACGATTTGCTGGATCATTAACGAGAATATTTAAATTAGCAATAATTTAAATATTTGTAAGTGACATTACTTGTATCAATATGTAGAGGAAGAAGTACATATCATAACTGTTATGTGCGTATATATATACACACACATATATGTACATATATATATATATATATATATATATATATATATATATATATATA
>NC_068997.1:22622840-22628122 GCF_001194135.2 Octopus bimaculoides
TATATATAAACACGAATATATTGTCATATTGTTCTTGGAAAATAAATACATTTTAATGAAGACAGGAAAATATAAATGTTTTGGGTTTTTTTACGCTCTATCATGATGTTATTTACTATCTCTCTCCTTTTCTAACGTCATATTTATCTCTCTCTCTCTCTCTCTCTCTCTCTCTCTCACTCTCTCTCTTTCACACACACACACACACACACACACACACACACATACATATATGTCTATATAAATGCCTATCAATGTATCCGATTTATTTCAGCCTTTTGTACAGCCATCTAACCCTGTCGAATTTTGAACTATAGAACGAAGTTTGCCCTCTGATGTTTCATATTGTGTGAAAGAAAATACTGTTTATGACATGTTGTTTACACCAGAACTTATATATTTTGTCATATTTTTTAAAATGGTAGTACCACTTCATTTCTCGGACATCCCGTATAAATTTGCTTAGTTTTCCTCATTAAATTTGGAAAAAACAATTATATGAAGCATAACAACTATAAAACTTCTGACACCCAGAAATGCAGACTCTATGGAAAAGGTGTGGAAAATGTGACCCACTTGGTAAGTGAATGTGAGAGCCTTGTACAAAAAGAATACAAACGCCGCCACGATAAAATGTGCGTGTATCTTCATTGGTTCTTATACCGTAAATAACAATATGAAGTAACAGGTACAAGTTGTGCAGGTGAATGGAAAAGTAACGATACTCTGGGACCATGACTTTCAGACGGATCGTGTAATCGAACACCGTCGGCCGGATATATTGTCATATTAGGTAAAAGAGACAAATACTGTCTGATCTGTTATATAGACATAACAAATGACATGAATGTTGTAAATAAAGAGGTTGAAAAAATCGCCCAAGTAGTCCGAATCGAAAGTGGAAATGGCAAAACTGTATGGAATGCGAGAGGGTAACGTAAAAGTGATACCAGTGATGATCAGAGCGTTGAGCTCAATCCCATTGAAACTTCAAGACTTCTTAAAGCAACTGGAAATCCCATGCAAGATTGATGTCTTGCAAAAAGCAGCCTTATTGGGCACAGTGCACATCTTAAGGAAAGTATTATCTGTCTGAGGACCTTGTTGTGACTTGACAGGTGACTAAAGACTCCGGTGCATTCTAACTTACACTGTGTTACGAAGGAACAATAATAATAATAATAATAATAACAATAATAATAATAATAATAATAATAATAATAATAATAATAATAAGGTGATCTATGTTGGTAATGAAACAGCAAATATTTTAAAGAAGTCAAGGGTTTTAGGTAACCTAGATGTACTGTAGAGACACGTCTTAAATTTGAATCGAAACCGTATGACGGTCTTGTTTCTTTCTTATCGATATCAACCTAATTTTCAGTAAATCCACGCATACTTACATCCTCTACACGTACAGTTACATATAGATCACATATAACTTTCATATGACCACATTTTTTACTAAAGCAAAAATACAGTAGCCAATAGATTCGAATATATTCTAAACCTAGTCACGCAAACGGAAGGAAATGAAATAATGGTTTCATATACAAGCATAAATAATGATTTACAGTGATGGGTAAGGTTGGGAGGGAAAGGCGTTCATACTTTGTTGCCAATACATATACTACCGTCTCCAATAGCGAACGTATTGACATGCAGTTAAGTACTAATGCTAATATTGTGTATTGTAACGATGTCTGTCAAGTAATGATAGTCATGAATATTAATACATTAGGTTATTATAGTTATATTTATATTATATATCATATTATATATCAAACTATTTAATAATACTTAATACCGTACAGTGATATAGCATGTGTTGTGTTACACTGCAATAATTTAATAATGAATAATGTTATTTTACAAAATGATCTTATATTAATCGTGTATATTATATACAAAAATACAGTAGATCATAGCATAACGTGTTTCATATTGTAGTATTAATTTATATGAAAACGGAGTAAATAATAACCAGAGATGCTGGTCCGGCTCCAGCCTGTTGTTATCCAACAATGGACCAACACACACGGCGTAGATTGAACAAACAAGTCAATGATGTGCTCATGGAATGTTAGTACCTGAACAACCCTGTAGACGAAAATGGTGCTCATATTAGGGGATACCGACAACGCATTTATGATCAATGGAGAGAAAGAGGATTGTTTCCACTCACAGAACAGAGATTATGTGATCAAGCTAGTGCAATAAGAAAAAATCGTTGCCTCACAGAAGTAGAGCTCGAAGCTACTAAAAGACGGGTATTTGAAAACAGCAGCAGAGGAAACGATGAAAATACAGTTCTTACTGATAAAAGTAATCTCAGTGCAGGAAACAAAGGTGAGATCTCTAATAAACTCCGGGAAAGGAACAGTGATAGCTTGCTCGATGAGAGACATATAGATGGTCTGGAAGAAGGCAATAAAACTAATGGTGACATGACAGATGGGAAAAAGGCAATCTACGACAGAATAAAAGCAAAGCTACGGGAGAACGATGGGGACATTATTTGCAGCCTTAAAAAATTTGGTTGGTGGAAAAGAACCAAGAAACGAAAAATATGAATGAAATTCTGAAATACTTCAGAACAAACAACATCACAGAAACAAATAATTTGATCAAGGCAGTAAGTATTGTTGTAGCAGAAAATATCGGTGTTGATTTCAAGAAAAAGAAATATAATGGAAGTCACAAAAGAAAAGATCCACAGTGGAAAAGATGAATACAGGCGGAGTTAGATATGCTCTCGAAGGACATTTCTGTGTTAGACCGAAAAGAGAAGGAGTTGCTTAAATACGAACAAAAGTTCGGGGCACTGAATAAGAAATATATTGAAAAAAAGGGCCTGAAAATGATAATGGAGGAACTGAAACAACGCCTCATTGCAAAAAAAAAGAAAAGATGGTAACATGTGCCCAAAGAATGAAGGGATACCGGCAGAATAGGTTATTCAGAGTAGATTAAAAGAGATACTACGAAAAGTAGATGGAGAGTGTACAGATGAAAAGTTGATAACCAGATAACATTGTAAGTCAAATGTTTTGGAATGACATGTGGAGCATGGCAAGGAGCACAAGAAGGATGCTGAATGGTTAGAAGAACTGAAACAAACAGTAGTTTGTCCAGAACAGGCAGAACCAATCCTTTCAGTAAGGGAAGCGAAGGAAATCAGCAAAAAATGGGCAACTGGAAGGCCCCGGGACCAGATGGAGTTCAAGGCTACTGGGTCAAAAGATTTAGTGAGTGTCATGAAGGAATAGCTGCACAACTCAACATTTTTTTAATTGCCGACCAAGTAGTTGACAATGGGTAGGGCTTGTTACACTGCAATAATTTAATAATGAATAATGTTATTTTACAAAATGATCTTATATTAATCGTGTATATTATATACAAAAATACAGTAGATCATAGCATAACGTGTTTCATATTGTAGTATTAATTTATATGAAAACGGAGTAAATAATAACCAGTGATACTGGTCCGGCTCCAGCCTGTCGTTATCCAACAATGGACCAGCACACACGGTGTAGATTGAACAAACAAATCAATGATGTGCTCATGGAATGTCAGTACCTGAGCAACCCTGTAGACGAAAATAGTGCTCATATTATGGGATACCGACAACGCATTTATGATCAATGGTGAGAAAGAGGAATTTACAATGTAATTATTCTTTTTCATTTCAGGTGACATTATATTAAACATTTGTGAAGAGTAACCATGCCAGGCACAAAAAATTCAGCAGAACTGTCAGATTTTTCAAAGAGGTCGTATTGTTGGGCAATCTGAGGCTGGTCTTAGCCAGCGAAAAATTGCCGAAAATCTTCAAATTCCTCTTGCTACTGTTAATAGAATTATAGTGCAATTCAAAAGCCAAGGAAAAGAATCAACAGATTCTGGTCCCAGCCAACCTGGACCCTCGGAAAGGAAGCTTCTCTGTTTGAAGAGAATTGTGGAAAACGAACCCCGTTCAAAGGCTTCTGACATTGCAAAAGAGCTAGAAGTTAGTCCAAGAACATGTGTTACATATCTGCATAAGCTTGGGTATTATGGACGAGCAGCTAGAAGAATACCTCTCCTTCAACCAATTAATATCAAATAAAAGATTTTGAAAATTAAATTAAAGTTGTCTATTTACTTCCTGCATGCCTGTGTATATATATATTTATTATTTTTTGCTTAACCGGTTTATTACATGCTAACTACCTGATAAAATCATATATAGATCTTATCCTGAATTTTAAAATGTATTAAAAATATATATAATTTCACATAAACCAAAATTATTCACTGCTAAATTATTTGGTTTATTCATACGTGGCCGAAAATAAACGAAACTGATATCTGAATTTTTATTTGTATATAAGTACGAACAGTTGTATTTAGACTGTGAAGCCGTTGTGTTTCTGGTGCATGTATAATTGTTCGTCTTTATGTGCACTGGGTTGTATTACACTGATGATGGAAAAAAGATGGGTTCCCTTTAATCCTGAAATTAATTGATATGTTATATTTTTCGATTATTTTCCCGAATTCGGCGCGTGTTTATTGTGATTATATTAAGGTAGCTTAGAAACATTAGTCTTCTTAAAGCATGTGGCAAAGCCAGTGTACTTACTCGCTTGCCTGAATATTAATACATAGGTATATTAGGTATATATGTGAGTGTGTGTGCACATACATATATACATATATATACATGCATATACATATATGAATAAACACATACACACATATACATATACACATAGACACACACATATATTCTTATTTCTCTTATATTTAGCAATGCCGATGCTAACTAGTACCCTTCTTCATTTTATTGGCGAGTATTCTTGTTGCATTTTGGTTATAAATTGCGAATAGCCACCTTAATAATTCATAATTTTCAATTCACCATCTTCGAAATCAGTCAGTGTTTCCTATGGAGTTCTCTGTAAAGTTTAAGGGGTGAGTTAGGTTCGTTAGCCCTCTGCAACATAGTAATGATACACTGATGAAGATTGATCAAATCAGAAATCAGCGCTGGTATGACTCCGTGTCGCTTGTGGTACGGAGGTCACCTGTCTCCCTTGTCACCTTGTCAGTAGTTAGAAAAGTGTTCTCACAAGGCTAAGTGTTGCTTTAACTCTTCTTTCTAGCAATGCCGGTGCTTACTGACATCCTCTGTCACTCTAGTGGCGATTATATTTGCTGCCTTTCGGTTGTAAATTGTGAATATCCACTTTAATAATTCATATATATATATATATATATATATATATATA
>NC_068997.1:22628232-22628579 GCF_001194135.2 Octopus bimaculoides
ATACTATGATTTAAAGTGATATTTATATATGAATAATTGACTGAAAAATGATGAGCTAACCCCAGCCAGAATCGAACCTACAAATCAGTCCTTACACGGCTCCTTGCGCATTCGATTGGGCCAAACGCTCACCCATCAACTTCAGCCAAATTTTTTGAATAAATACTTTAACTGTCCAATACTTTAACTGTCCAATACTACATATAATATTAGTGTGCCCGCGTATATTTGGGACATTTGTCTCCGAGACTTTAGAAAGTATGTATGCGTTTGTGCACTTTCCACCACACACACACACACACAAACACACACACCCACACCCACACACACACACACACACACACATA
>NC_068997.1:22628589-22629456 GCF_001194135.2 Octopus bimaculoides
ACACACACACCCACACACACACACACACACACACACATACAGACACACAAATTCACACACACATATGCACACACGCACACACATGTAAACGCACGCACACAAGCACACACACACACATATGCTGTTTGCTTTCGCGTTTGAACAGTGAACCAATCGCCTCGTAGCAACAGCTGTGATAGACATACATGCACAAGTGTTCTTTTGGAGCCTGTATGATACTTCTTGCTGGCTTGTGTTGTTTATACACTACTAGCAATAAATTTTCTTTAGGTAATGTGACGGTGTCATTTTTTAATGCATAATTTTATAGCTTTGTGCTGCGTGGATTATGTGCCCTAACAAACCTTTCATAGACTTATGTTTAACAAATCATAATGCATCTCTGTAGATAGTTGAATACTCACACCAACGTTTTTGTACGCTCACACTTGCATACAGATGGTAAGACACACACAGTCATACGAAAATACGCTCATATACATATGTATATAAACAGTGTAAAATTAACGACGCAACTTGAAGTGATCCAGCGAGTCTACACTAAGAAGACCGTCTCAATACGACATATCAGCTACTGGGGTACATTGAAAGAGGCAATTGAAAGAAGGCAAGGATTATGGCAACATTACCCAACTTAAACAAGGAGATTGTCCAGAAGAGTTGCAGGAGATTCCAAAGTCGTCTGCAGGCCGTGGTTGAAGTCAATAATGATTTTATTGAATAAATTCATTCTTTAGTATTTCAAGATATATTTTTTATGTAACTTTGGTAAATATATCTCTTAAAACGAGATATTGTTACTTTCATTTTTGCGTAATTTAGACAACAGTTTATTCATCGCACCCTGTATATATATGTACAGACATA
>NC_068997.1:22629822-22632109 GCF_001194135.2 Octopus bimaculoides
TATATATATATGCTTGAAGAGTCAGAGAGAGAGAGAGAGAGGAGAGTGAAAGAGAGTGTGTGTGTGAGAGATAGAGAGAGGAGAGTGAAAGAGAGTGTGTGTGAGAGAGAGAGAGGAGAGTGAAAGAGAGTGTGAGAGAGAGAGAGAGAGAGAGAGAGAGAGAAAGATACTTTGATGGTTAGGTAAAGATATTCACATATATTTATGCATGTATATATTTTTGAATGTGTATATATATATATATATATATATATATATATATATATATATAAGTATGTATGTATATTCGTGCATATGTACGCATGTATATATGTATGTATGCTATCTCTTGACTTACTGATTAGTTCTAAAAGTACATAAACTAAATATATTAAATTAATGGCCAAAACCAATATACTAAATATTGTTGTAAAAAATAACATTTCTATTTACTTCTGGTGGGTTGTTTACTATTCCCTACCCATAAGTACTGTACATCATTATTGTTTTGATGTTTCCTTTACTTGGAAATTTTATTTATCTCAATTCCTCGGTTCGGCTACGCATTAAAATATTTTTCTATTCATTGAGCTTTCTATATTTAGCGCACGGGCACTCACGCATACATGTGTAGTTAAGTATATTCATTGATATATAATTACATGCATAAGTATATACACAGACCCACCCTCTATCCAGCTTTCTCTCCTTCTCTCTCCATCTTTCTCTCCCTCTCTCTCCATCTTTCTCTCCCTCTCTCTCCATCTTTCTCTCCCTCTCTCTCCATCTTTCTCTCCCTCTCTCTCCATCCCACTTGCTTTCTCCATTCTTTCCTCTCCCCTCTCTCTCACACACACGCATACACACCCATGCATATATATAGAGAGGGGAGGGAAGTAAAGAAAGAGTGATGCAGACAATGAGAGACAGAGATTTTGGGAGATACCTACACACACAGACAAACACACACACACCTTGAAAGAAGCTCATCGTATGTGTGTGTGCGTATGTGTTTGTGTGTGTGTGTCCCACCAACATCGCTTGACAACCGATGCTAGTGTGTTTACGTCCCCGTAACTTAGCAGTTTGGGTAAAGGCGCCGATAGAATAAGTACTAGGCTTACAAAGAATAAGTCCTGGGATGGATTTGCTCGACTACAGGCGGTGCTCCAGCATGGCCGCAGTCAAATGACAGAAACAAAAGACTATATGTGCATGTGTATATATACATACGACGGGCTTCTTTCAATTTCCTTTTACCAAATACACTCACAAGGTATTGGTTCGCCCGAGGCTATATTAGAAAACACTTTCCGCAAATGCCACGCAGTGGGACTGAACCTGGAATCATGTGGGTGGGAAGCAAGCTTGTTACCTCACAGCCACGCTGCACCTGTTAGTGGACGTAGCGTTAAATTTTACCCTCTATTGCATCGATTTTACCTTAACTCTATACCCCTAATTACTCACAATACCCAAAATTTTGCAGTACATTTTAGCTTTGTTTCTAGGAAGAATTATTTTGAAAACAGACGTTAATGTAGAATGCTAAAAGTCTTTAAAGGTTTGGTTTCTTGTCAGAATACCAATGGATGTTATATTTTAAGAGTTCAACATGAAACAATAGAACTTTTTTTTTTTCTCACACCTAGTTCATCCAAATTCCTTCCGATGCAGCATTCCGCAAAAGATGAAGGTATCGTCAAATAAATATTAATAAATGCAACTTAACGATTCCGTGTCAGTCACGATTGCATTGTAGTCGAGGATAAAGTGAGAAAGGCCATAAGAGAAATGAATAGTGAGAGAGAAAGAGAGAGATAGCAAGAGCGACTATTCTGTAGGAACACGAACAAGAATATCTGAATTCTGAGCACGTGTAGCGCGGTGTGAAAACGAAGATTATATTTATGGCATGAGCTTTGTTAAGAACATCGGGATTAGAAAGACAAGGGGAGATAAGTGTGTTAGTTAGTATGAAGTATTATAGAGAACGTATGGTGGAGACAGAAAGAGTTTTGGGTGAATTCACCAATGAAAAATATTGCTTTTGTATATTTTTCCTGAACAAAGTGACTGTAAATTCACTGTGTTATTATATAGAAATATCTATTATATTGACGTCAGATTGTGGCTTAAATTTAAGGCAGCATGAAGCTAAACCATAATACAATAACTCTTAACATATTACTGATGTAATGATAGGATACATATATGACATATTTAAGGTTGTTACGTTATATACGTGTATGTACATATATATATATATATATGTATACATGTGTATATCTATATCTATATATATATA
>NC_068997.1:22632948-22638498 GCF_001194135.2 Octopus bimaculoides
GCCACTACTTTCAAAAGCAAACCTTGCAAAGCGTTTAGAGTTGAATAAAAACCTATAGAATTGGTCGCTAGATGAGTGGAAGAATGTTATTTTCTCGGACGAGATATTCTTTACCTTAGTTCCGATCAGCGGTCGAGTATACGTGTGGAGACAGCGAAAAGAAGCATTTGACCCAGACTGCTTTCTTCCAACTGTTAAACATGGAGGAGGATCTGTGATGATCTGGGGGGGGGGGCTATATCTTGGAAATCCGCCGATCCAATGATTCCCTTAATGGCAGAATTAATAGTCAAGACTATTTAAGCATTTTATCTGATTGATCCTATGGTTCCGGAGGGAAACGCAATCTTTCAGGATGATAAATGCATCAATTCACACAGCTCAAGTTGTTACTGAATGGCACAAGCAACATTCTAGTGAAGTTGAACATCTTATCTGGCCACCACTGTCCCCAGATTTCTATATTATCGAACATTTATAGTGCCTTTTAGAAAAACAATTAAGAAGTCTATATCCTCCACCATCATCACTACAAGAACTGGATACTGTTTTAGCTGAAGAATGGACAAAAATTCCTTTGGAAACAATTCAAACTTTGTACGAGGCCATACCTCGTAGAATTCAAGCTTTTATTACTGCCAAAAGTGGTCCTACCCAATCTTAAATTAAATTTGTTTGAAGGTGTTTCCAGTATTTTGTCCGACCCCTGTATATATATACGCGACAGTCTTCCACTCAGTTTTCTCCTACCTAATTCACTCAAAATTCATTCGTTTTTCTGACTCTATAGTACAAGGCTCTTGTCTAGAGTGCTGCAACCACGTGATGGTGAAGAGAACTTTTTACCACACAGCCTCCCAATAGTTTAACTTAACTTAACCATCGCGTCTAGTGCCACTACCAAAATATATTACATTGCCGTTCGTGTGAAAAACAGCAAGAATTAAAATAATTATCATGTCCTCTGGTAACTATTTCTAGGAGGGTCATAGGGGTGCTTAGGTACCACCTACATATGGTCCTATCAGAAACAACCTTCATTATAAATTCCCCTGGATCCCCGAACGTGATCACCTATGACTATGGATATTAACCAACCATCCCATTCTTTGTCTATTCCGTGACCTCCTGATGGCTGGCTTCGCTTGAAACAGGTGTCTTGTGATTCGTTCCTGCAACATTTTAATCACATGTCCTTGTGTTGGAGCTGTGATCTCTCAATGCGGGTAAGTACGATGTCGATCTAGAGAGATTCTTCTTCTCCGATTTATGCATTGTTTGGAGTAACGTCAATTTAGAGATTCCTAAGGGAACCCCATTTCGGGTGCCTCTATTCGCAATTGTGCACTTTTTTGTCATAAGTGAAGATAAGCATGTAAATCAAATTGAAAATAGTGAGGCTGGTCATTTTCCAACCATTCACGTCTGCGGACGAATTCACAAATTAAGTATATCGAAACTGAGTGAAGATTGTTTTGTTCAACAGTTTTTCTCTTTGGATATGCAATACTATGGACAAGAGCAACTCAGTGTCGCTGCTCTTGTCCATAGATGGTAGAGTGACCCGCTGGTTTCATCAGGTAATATAAAATGCCATCAGAGCAAAGAGGGCTTGCAATGCTTGGCTTGGAAAGAAGCCTCTTTTTTATTGCACAATCATGGACTGAGGTGCGTAAGTTGCTGCAGAAACCAAGACATGGCTAAGTCATGGGAGGACTTTGAAGTTAAGTAGGACTCCCAATTTAGATTGACTAATAAATTACTCTAGTAGACCATTTGCTAACTTCAGAACAAGAAGCCCTTTTCCACACCTATCATTTAAAGCATAGCTGGGATTCTAAACTCTACAGAGGAGAGCATTCTTGGGGGATGGGGAAAATGGTTTGCTGATCATCTAAATCAAGTCACAATAAAATCTTCTGGTGGACACGAATGTACCTGTGGGATAAGATCAGGATCAACCTCACAGAGTCTGAATTCATAGAAGCGATAAAAGCGCGCATATGTGGCAATCCTACTGGAAGGATAAATTACGGCCTGTGATGTTAAAAGCCTTAAATATAGAAGTTATTCTCCTACTGGATCGTGTATGTTTAGCGGCTCGGACTTTAAGGAATATATCATTTGTATATTCAATCTTGATGTATTCCAGAAGTTTTTAACTTAGATGTGCTATTCGCTATCGGGTATTGTCTTTGGAAAACAACATTAAAAGATATAAGCTAACACCACACACGATTCGGTGAATTACAGACTCTGAGTCACCGCTTTCCACACGATTACGACCCATGATTGAGATACACTCTCCAGAATTCCGAAGCCATACTAAAAGTATCGTTAATATAGAATTTAACAAATAAAGTATTTGCTGATGCGTACCAATGTCTAACAAGTTGTTTCCGAACTATTACCAGTAAAAAAAGTCAATAATGAATTTATTTACACTTATCACGTTCCACTGGATTTGAACTTGAATATAAAAACGGTTGTAGGTGCATTTCACTCAAGCATCTTACTATAAGCCATGTGCAAAAGACTAAGGACGATAGCAGTATCAGACTAATCTGTACTTATTCGTTCAAACAAGAATTTACGGTATATCACGTATATTGAATAAACCAATATAAATATTGGACACCGCAATATAAACATACACACACACACACATACACACGCGCGCGCGCACGCACACACACGCACACACACACACACACAAACACATATATCAAAATAAGCAACAAGGATATCCAGAGGTAATGCAGTACGATCGTTTCATGCAACTTCATTTAATTGAATAATGCAATCATTACATCGATTTAAAATGCAGAGCAATACCGTACTAAATACTGGGTTCCATCTTAGGTGATTTGTCTCTAACTTTGTTAGTTATTCTCCAACGATTCCTACAGCCATACATATTTTTTACCACAGTTTCCAGACTTCTTTTATGTACCTCTTTGAACAGCTTCATTCGCCCTCCTAGCGTGCACTTGTCTTTATTTTGCTGCCAGTAAGACAATTGCTAGATTGCATTGTAAATTTTCTTTCATCACTATTCTCGTGATAAATATTTTCGTTTTACTTTCTATACAAATATATCTCACAAAACTACTTTAAATTAAATGCTTCTTCCGAAAGTTTATTCGCATATATGCGTGAAAGCGTGTGTGTATGTGTAAGCAAGTGTGTTTAAACGTGTGGGTGATTATGGATATTAGTGAATGATGCACCTTGTGTGTGTTTGTTGAGTGTTACGTATTATAGGTCTTTGGGTGTGCTTGTGTGTGTGTGTGTGTGCGTGTGTCTGTGTGTGCTTGTGTGTGTGTGTGTGCACGCTTGTGTGTATGTGATTGGTCTTCTGAACAACCAACCAATCAATTTCTCTATCACTCTCTAAGAAGATATTTCCATTAAAGTTTTCGTAGGAAATACGACGTGAGTGTTTATGATGCTCGCGAGACTTAAACTGGTTAAATGTGATAAAGGAAAGATAACTGTTGTGGGGGACAATATGTCTCCCTCGTGTACCGTACACTATCAGACATGCAATATACAGTCTGAAGCGAGAGCGAGCTGTCCATCGACTGACTAAAAGATGTAGGAAGCAAAGGAAAGTGTGTGATTGGGGAGAGTCGATTCATTACTTTCACTTCAATTTCGTTCATACAATCATCACACTTGTTGTTGCACTCGTTGTTGTTGTTGTTGTTGTTGTTGTTAAAATTGTTGTTGCTTTTGTAGTTAAATTTGTTGTTGTTGTTGCTGTTTTAACGTTGCTCATGAGGTAGTAAAATTTGAAAATTGCTCCAGATTATTAATTCTCTCTTAAAACATTTCAAAGAAAATTGTTTAAACCATCTCAATTTAACAATACGAGATGAGCTTAACGGCAACACCAACACCGACACCAGCCAACTTTAACTAAAACTGACAACACCACCAACACCACTGCCACTTCCGCCACCACCACCACCAACGACTCCGCCACCGCCACCACCACTCATACCACCCCCACCGAAATTACTAGCAGCGCCACTACAACAACTTCCATACGGTTTGCTAGAAATAGCAGCATGTATTCTTTAAATTCAAGCCTTACTCGTTTTAAAATAAAGAACAGGGGCACATTAGAAAATGTAATGTTCGATATTACCAAAAAGTCGATATGGTCACGGCTGTATTGAGTTTGATGATTGGTCAGCTCGATCAAGAATGACATGATTTGAAATGCCAACGTCAACAACAAAAACAGTATAGATCAACCTGCTAAAAATAGTAGCCAAATCTCGCTCAAAATTATACGTTCACAATTTCAGAAAAAGTGTCTTAGACACTGTGTTTCTAGTAACATCTACATGGGAAAAATTGGGATTAGCAAGATGAAAATGCCTTTGAAATTGGGTCTAATGTATCAAAACACATGTGGGTTTAAACAAATAAAAAAATGAAAAATAAAGAAATAAAACAGCTGAACAAGTCCCATTGCTGTTACATCACTTCCCGACCTCTGAAGGCAGAAAGGCGAAGTTGGCAGTTGAGCTCAGCTGGATTTGATCGCAGAAATTAAATAAGCGTAACAGAACTACTGCAATCATTTGTCTGGGACTCTACAGAACTTACCAAATAACTACCTTAATGTTTCAACTACATTTACCTATGCCGTAATATTATAGCTATAAAAATACACCCACACATTTTGTTGGGATTAAGAAGGAACTTATTGATTAAATCGAATCAGTATTTTATCTGCCTAGGAATAGGGAAATATAAATTTATGTCGGCAGGATTTGAACTCAGAACCTATCGACACATTGGGTGGTTGATTTCTTGAGTCGTTAGAGTATTTGTGATATTAGTCCGGTGTTCTGTGTGTATAACCCGCCGAGAGGTAACCTCACTTTTCAACGTTCTGGGGTTGTTGAAATAAAGTACCATTGAAATAAAGTACCGTTGAAATAAAGTACTCGAAATAAGGAGTAGAAGGACAACCAACAACTTATGAAGGGTTGTTTTTATACGTTACTTGTCTTGTTTTCCGTTCGTTTTCCCTCGTTATTTGCGTACCCAACGATATTTTCGTATTTCATGCTTGTTCACGTTTTTGTGATGTCCTGTACCGATATATGCATAGCTATGTACATATATACGTATCTATGTACATATGTGTGTCTATATATGCATATATATGTATATCATAAATTATATATATATATATATACGGCGGCCGTCTTTCGGTTACCGTGTACTAAATCCAATCGCAAGTGTTTGACCGCCTCGAGTAAAAGTCACTTGTCCAAGGTGCCACCTAGTGAGACTGAACCTGGAACCATGTGGTTGATAGGTAAACTTTTTATCACACAGACACACGGTAAACATAGAGTGAAAGAGAAAGACAGAGACAGACAAATAGACAGATTGATAGATAGATGGATATGATATTCATATACACACTCATCCACACAAGCACACAAGCACACACATATATAAATACATATATATGTATATATATACATATCTACATGCATACCTACATAAATACATACGTATATA